>NC_057809.1:55404143-55414036 GCF_018294505.1 Triticum aestivum | reverse complement strand
TGCCTAGGGTTTCTACCTCCATCAAATTAGTTAGGGTTTCTACCACTTTCCACCCCTATAGGTTCATCAAATTAGATGATAATTAGGGCAGTAGTTCTTAGGTACTAATTAGTTAGTAAGAACTAGGTACTAATTAGGTACTAGAATATTTTTATTTATAGTAAGTTTATTTTTAGTAAGAACTAGTTGAACTAATAGAACTAGTTAGTAAGAACTTGTTGCTATTTTTTTAGTTAAAGCAATTTTCCCGCATCGACGTGGACGATGCCTATCCCGCATCCTCGTCGTCGAGTCGGCGGAGGACGACACCTGCTTGACCAGATGGGCCATGTCCGGGACTGGGCTCCGCCGGGGTGGTACTGGGAGGCGCTACCTACCGGGGGGCGCAGGTTGGTGAGGAGCCAGCCTGTCGTTGACCTGAACCTTCTTTGGTGGCAGTCGCGTGGGCCAGTGACGGTCCAGAGGCTCGAGGACTCCGCGGAGGTGGTGCGTCACCGTGTCAGTGAGGAGGACGCGCACGTCCGTCGCTACTTGTTTGCGTTGGAGCACAGGTTCTCCAATACCTGGCAGGTTCTCCAGGGATCTCACTGGAGCTATGATCCCGTGATGGTTCCTTCTTTGTGGGTGTCCACCGCCCGCGCCGATACTCGTCGTGTGCTAGGGTTTTAGTTGTACTAGTGATGTTATATGTATGACACTATACGGGATGTATTAGTGATAATATTCGACGATGTACGGACGCATGAGATGATTTACTTTTGCTTATTGAATGCATGCTAATTTGAGTCTTATAAGATATTTTGAAATGTATATCTTGTGTTGCTCAATATCCAAGTGGCCGGTCATGTTTGCAGGTTACACCTCCGAGTGGCCTATGTTTTGCCGGAGTGTTGATTCATTTCCGTTCCGGCAAATTTCAGGCGCTCGATATATCCTATTTTAGCAAAGATCAAGCCGGATTTTTCCGTGAATTTTGGCATGACTTTTGCCAGAATATGTAGGAAATATCGAGTGCCCCGGATTTGTGTGTTGAGTATCCTGGTAGTTGTCTTCTATCGATTTTCAATTAATGTTTTAACTATGAACATAGGAAATGTCTGACGACAAAAAGGATTTCGGTATTTGCAAATACTGCGAAGACGAGTGAGGCCTGTGCGACGGAATCTTCCTAGATGATGATAGGCGCTTCAGCATCAAGCTGGACGAGAATTTCGAAGTGGATACAGTAAGTCACAACGACAAGTCTTTTTTCGTAATTAAGCATGACATCTGCTTCATTTGCTTCAACTTATATTTTTTTACTATTCTACTAGCTTATCCCCTGCCATGCAAGAGTTTTTGTATTGGATAAGATAGGTCTCAGTCATACTATGGAGGTAAAGAAAGTTTATTTGAAGACTGAGCATGGTTATATTTTCCACGCAAAAGTATACAATTCAGACGACTACACCTATTTTGGAGGCAAAACATGGCGAGCACTATGCAAGACTTATGCATTTGAGCCTGATATGGTTATCACCTTTGATATTCGTCCGAAAGATGATATTGAAGATAATACCGACTTCTGGGTCGATGTGCAGACGCCTCCAGTTACACCAAAATGTAAGTTTCTCAACCATATTTATGTCTTTGATATTGTTTATTCAAACATAGTTGACAACTAATTTGTATTGTCAGCTTATTTTGGTGCAAGCAAACATGTCTAGCGCTTGGTAGACAGGACCTACTACTGTCCCGGGGCTGAACTAAACTGCGAGGAGCTAAGTCATTATGTTTCATGGCTTGAGGATCTTGATACCGTCAAGACAAATTTTCTTCCTAGACTTAGAAATCTTAGTACTGAAAACGTGCGGCCAATAGTGTTCGTCATGAACTACTGTCACATCTATTTAGGAAGGATGGTAAGATTTTTACTATTTGTCCTCAGTGCATCTTTTCCATACATTATTTGTGAAGCTAAACTTCATTGCTAAGTATGTGACCATACGATGTTCTTCAACAGGGACTCCCGATGAATGTTGTGCCTTATGGGATCGAGACTAAAGGTACCATGAGTATTATTAGCTTACGGCCAAGATATCCTACATGTTACTTTAGTGCATTCAAGATCAGCGATGAATGCTTAATAGTGCAAGACTGGACCAGATATGTGATGGGGGAGCGCAGACAAGTACTAGGGGGTAGCAAACAGATGTGCTACCCAAAATTAGGAGACAGGTTCATCTGCATGCTCCAACTTGATCAAGGAGGAGATCTACACATGTTTTATGTTGTTTTACCTAAGAGAGAGCAGCAGGAGTGATTAGCTAGAAATGAGTTTGAGGATGATGATGTGCTACACTATTACTATGATGATAAAATAGCTAGTGTTGGTGGTAATAACTGATGATTATTATTAGCTAGTGTTAGTGGTGATTAAATAAATATTGTTGGTGCTAATATTATGATGATGATTAAATAGCTTGTGCTGGCGGATTAGATTCAAGAGGAGGCAACATGTGGTGCACATCGAAAGTACTACTAGTCCAAACTAGATAAGTTTAGATTAGTAGTATACTTTTGACATGCACCACATATTGCCTCCACTTGAACCTAATCCACCTTCATTTGACACACTGTTATGGACACAATGATGTAAACCTCATAACTGGTATTGTACCAATATTTGTACGATGGCGCATAAATACACTAAAAAAAAACAATACTAGTAGCGATGGAAAGAAAACACGCTGCCAGTAGTTACATTAGCAGCAGCATGGGAGTGAATAAGCGCTGCAGCTATTTGTCCTAGCAGTAGCGCGTGCGGCACGCGTTACTGCTAAGCAATAGCTGTAGCGCCTTATTAGTAGCGCGCCTACCTGCGCTACTAGTGAGCACAAAACCAGCGCTACTGCTAGGGTTTTCCCTAGTAGTGAATTGTAGAAACAATGACAGGCTATGCAGCAGAATAGGGTTAATCGAAAGCAGTAACATGCTACACTACTCTAATGCAAGCAGTAGAGAGAGAATAGGCGATATCTGGTGATCAAGGGGGGGCTTGCCTGGTTGCTCTGGTAAGAAGGAGGGGTGGTCGTCGATGTAGTCGATCTCGGGGGTATCGGCAGCGGTCTTGGGGTCTACCGGAAAGAAGTAACGGAGGGGGAACACAATAAATAACAGAGCAATCAAAGCATAACAGGGCAATACACGGTGCTAGGTGTGCCCTAACGCGGTACGAGGTGATACCAACGAAGGGGGGAAACAACCGGGAAAGTATCCCCGGTGTTTTGCGTTTTTGGACAGATGAACTGGAGGGGGAAAGTTGTGTGTTCGCTATGCTAGGGATGTGTGGCAAACTAACGGGCTGCGTATTCAGATTTGTCTCGTCGTTCTGAGAAACTTTCGTGTACAAAGTTTTTCGATCCGAGCTACGGATGAATTTCTACAATTTTCCAAAGTTTTTAAGCATTTTCTGAAATCACTCAAAATTGGCTAAGTCCTTAGTTTTAAACATCACTTAGTTGTTTTGCAGAGGCTATAGCTAGCATTATGTACATCATTTGAATTAGTACCTTATATCAATTCTGGGCACTTTGTTGTGATCTACATGACAGTCTCAGGTTCATCTACATCAGTGTCCATTTGCTTGCTCAAATATTTGTTTGAAAAGTGCCATTGGATGTCAATTCCAGAATCTGTTTTTCAGTTCTTCCAGTTAACAGAACATAGATATTTGTCATTTTCATAGGAATTAATCCGGGTAACTTTTGGAGTTGGTCCAATGGAAACATTTGAGCCTTGTCAAGTGTACTACCTATACAAATTAATTTCAGCTAAGTTAAACTTTGTTTGACCATAGTTTTTTTGCCATCCAGAGGGTTGATAGAGTAGAAGTAACAGAAGCTAGCCAGCGCTACAGTAACATTCAGTTACTGTAGCAGCGGCAGCAGAGCAGCGAATCGCAGCGGTAGGAGTGGCCGCAAGCGCGGGAGAGCAGCTGCGGGCGCGGGCACGCGCGACCGAGCGCGCGCGCAGACGGGCAAGGGAGGCCACGGCGGTCGGGCACAGCAGGGGGAGGTGGTGTGCGGGCGCAAGGGCGCGACTGCCGCAGGCGAGGAGCAGCGGTAGGGGCGGCGCCAGCTACGGCGGCGGCAGCATGGATCAGCAGAAGCAGCAGGGGAGTAGCATCAGCAGCGCGCGGTAGTAGGCAGCATTACGGGTGGGCGCGGGCACACGCACGTGGCACAGCCGGCGCGCGGGCAAGTGAGGGAGGGGGCGACGAGAGCGGGGCTGCGTGACAGGTGTGGAGGCGGCCTGCAGTGGCGCCAGCGTTGAGAGGAGCGGCGCCGGGGTTCAGCCTAGCAGCGTACGGCGGGCGGGAGGCGAGCAGGCACAGGAAAGGGCACGGACGGTGAGCACGGGTGTGAGAGCGCAGCACGGCCAAGCAGCGGCCCTAGCGGGCGTGGCCGGAGCTTCGGCCGTGTCGGCGGCCGGTGACGAGCGTGGCGGTAGCAAGTGCAACGGCGGCAACGAGCTACAGTGGCGATGGTAGTAGCAGCGGGAAACAACGAACCAAGCCTACAGGAGAGGGGTTTCGACCAGGAGCTCACCGCGGAGGCACACGGAGGCCCGTTGGTGGCTTAGGAGTTGTAGAGGCGACGGATCGATGAAGAGCAGCAGCGACGACCGAGGAAGAAGATGGCGTCGATCCGGTCGATGTGGTGGCCTCCCAGCCTCGATCCGACGCGTGCACATCGCCGGCTTTGGCGCTAGTGGATGAGCGCCACACTCTCCCGTGAACAGGAGGAAGGAGAGGCTCGGCTGGGCTGGGTCATTTTGCCTAATGGGCCACAGTGCCAAGTAAATTAAGTTTCCTTCTTCTTTTTTTTGTTTCCATTTTTGTTTTAGTTTTGTAGAATATATTATTGGCACTTGAATTAATGCTTCTAATCAAACCACTACCACAAAAAAAGTTGAATCCCCAAATATTTTAGTTTAATATTTTATTAACTATAAAATGTACTTGAATAATTGCTTTTGCTGCTGTTTTATTTATTTTAAAGCATTCAAACATCTTATAGAAATGTCGCTTCTCCAGAAATATTACCTATGAATTAGTGGTCACATTTAGCACATTTTAGTTTTGACATTTGAAAACTTTTATTGTTTGACTTTATTTCAAATTTGAATTTTGAATCGGTTTAGAATCAACGTGAGATTAACGATTGCAATCATGGTGATGTGGCATCATTAGTAGGGAAATACTGTAGCTTAAATATCCGGGCGTCACACCTTCTCTGGCCATGTGGTTGAGGATATTTGAAAAAAAAAATTGACAATCTTTCAGTATGTGACTCCTCCAATGGTCCAATTAGTTTTTGTTCTAGTGCTTTATACTCCCTTCGTTCCTTTATATAAGGTGTATTTGTTTTTTGATAAAATTTCACAATGTAAGGTGCATTTGTTCTAATTTCTTGTAATTCCAATCTTGGCCCTCCGAAAAAAGGAAAGTATCTCTCACCTTATTGCATGTATCTCTCCTTGTAGAGAAAGAAAAGGAAACTATCTCTCTCCCGATTGTGTGTATCTCTTCCATTCCTAGCCTAAATGATTTACTTGTCGCTAATCTACAAATTAGAGAAGGGAAATTTTGTCCTATCTAGTGCATAATTATGTGCCTTGGTCACCGTGCTGACAATAATACACCTTTGATAAAGGAATGGAGGGAGTATATTGCAAATTTTTCCTGCGATGGTGACCGTGTTCTTGAGCTTGCATGTCAAATTTATATGGTCCAAAGTAGTTTTGATGCATGATATGGCCTCTAGGCACTTGTGGGAGTAGTTACTATCAATCTTGTTGTGTTTGGTTCACTTTTATTTTGAGTCACTAAATATTTCAGAAATTTTTCAGAGGAAGAAAAATGTTTAGGAGAATATACCAAGGTGGTTCCTCGAGAAAGGTGGTTCCTCGTGATACGTGAGCCGGACCTTGAACCACCAAGGGAAGCTCAAGTACGGCCTTGCGAATGGTCGTTGGAACAATTCATGATTCATGTAGGTTTCAAGGAGGAATTTGAAGCGTACGTACAAAATGCTGATCTTGGGGACTTCGTGTCAGATAAGTGCCGGCAGTACTACCACCTCACTGATTCATTCGTGCGAAGATTTAAGTTCACATCCCAGCGCAATACTCGCACTGTTTTATTTGATCTTTATGATAAATCATATACCATGGACCTTGAAGATTTTAATGATGCATGCAAAATCCCTCAATGGGGCATTCATAGTGAGCCTTGCAAAATTGAATACAATGATTTCCTTGCTACCATCACCGTGGGAGAAACTAGAAATATCACACAAGCTACCATAGGGAGCATTCACTTTCCTGCCATACATTATTTTGCTCTCTTTATAGGTAGATGCATTAGTGGTAAACATGATCATAGCCACCTTTGTGCATTGGATCTTAGTGTCCTCAAGTGTGCGGTAACGGGTGATAAACGGTATAACTTGGGGGCTATTATTGCAAGGAGGTTACATCTTAATGCTAAAGATGGAGATTTCTTTGGAGGGATTTATGCCACCCGTTTAGCTAATTATCTCAGGGTACCCATAAGGGGGAATGACATTGAGTTACCACCTGCTTTCCTTGATTATAATGCTCTGGTATGCTACCAGTTTCTTGTGAGAAACAAATAGTCCCTCCTATATTGACTGATCTTTGATAGGCAGCGTGCTGTCCATAGTACGCTTCCCGCTTCTACCTTCATTAAATTTCAAGAAAACCGGAGATACTTCATAACTAGAGAGGAGGCGAACGAGTACGAGAGGGAGGTGGAGGCCTCTTGCCTCCATGTTGCAGCCCTTCGGGCAGTAGCTGTCACATCCCATTACAACCCCGACTACAAATTTGGATATCCGCCAGGCCAGCCATGGCCATAGACCAACTTAGGCCAAAAGCCTAAGCTTGGGGGAGTACGTATTTCTCACCGACATTACATTCATGTTCACACACTCATTTCAGTTGTCGGTGTTCATACTTTTTCATTGTATTGTCCATGCTAGTTTATTTTCTTTTTCTCGCTTTCTTCTTGTGTGTTTGAATAACTTTGAGAAAATCCAAAACATATAGTTGTAGCTTTTTTAGTTTCCTTTCCATGTTTATTTAGTAGTACTATTAAAATAAAACCCAAAAATATTTCTCATTCTTCTTTTGCTTGTTGGGAGCTTTATCGTGTAAATAGTTTTTCTCGTTCTTGTGACGCCCCCGATTCAATCGTACACTAATCATGCACGCAAATGTGTACGATCAAGATCAGGGACTCACGGGAAGATATCACAACACAACTCTAAAACATAAATAAGTCATACAAGCATCATAATACAAGCCAGGGGCCTCGAGGGCTCGAATACAAGTGCTCGATCATAGACGAGTCAGCGGAAGCAACAATATCTGAGTACAGACATAAGTTAAACAAGTTTGCCTTAAGAAGGCTAGCACAAACTGGGATACAGATCGAAAGAGGCGCAGGCCTCCTGCCTGGGATCCTCCTAACTACTCCTGGTCGTCGTCAGCAGGCTGCACGTAGTAGTAGGCACCTCCGGTGTAGTAGGGGTCGTCGTCGACGGTAGCGTCTGGCTCCTGGACTCCAGCATCTGGTTGCGACAACCAGAAAGAAAGGAAAGGGGGAAAAAGGGGGGAGAAAACAACCGTGAGTACTCATCCAAAGTACTCGCAAGCAAGGAGCTACACTACATATGCATGGGTATATGTGTAAAGGGCCATATCAGTGGACTGAACTGCAGAATGCCAGAATAAGAGGGGGATAGCTAGTCTTATCGAAGACTACGCTTCTGGCAGCCTCCGTCTTGCAGCATGTAGGAGAGAGTAGATTAAAGTCCTCCAAGTAGCATCTTCAAGTAGCATCTCCAAGTAACATCTCCAAGTAGCATCGCATAGCATAATCCTACCCGGCAATCCTCTCCTCGTCGCCCTGCGGAAAAGCGATCACCGGGTTGTCTGTGGAACTTGGAAGGGTGTGTTTTATTAAGTATCCGGTTCTAGTTGTCATAAGGTCAAGGTACAACTCCAAGCCGTCCTGTTACCGAAGATCACGGCTATTCGAATAGATTAACTTCCCTGCAGGGGTGCACCACATTCCCCAACACGCTCGATCCCATTTGGCCGGACACACTTTCCTGGGTCATGCCCGGCCGCGGAAGATCAACACGTCGCAGCCCCACCTAGGCAAAACAGAGAGGCCAGCACGCCGGTCTAAACCTAAGCGCACAGCGGTCTGGGCCCATCGCCCATAGCACACCTGCACGTTGCGTACGCGGCCGAAAGCGGAACTAGCCCCCTTAATACAAGAGCAGGCTTACGTTCCAATCCGGCGCGCGCCGCTCCGTCGCTGACGTCTGAAGTGCTTCGGCTGATACCACGACGTCGGGATACCCATAACTACTCCCACGTAGATGGTTAGTGCGTATAGGCTCGTAGCCGACTCAGATCAAATACCAAGATCTCGTTAAGCGTGTTAAGTATCCGCGAACGCCGAACAGGGCCAGGCCCACCTGTCTCCTAGGTGGTCTCAACCTGCCCTGTCGCTCCGCCACAAAGTAACAGTCGAGGGCCGTCGGGAACCCACGCCCACCTCTACCGGGATGGAGCCACCTGTCCTTTCAGCCCCCTCGTCAGAATCACTTGCGGGTACTCAATGAGCTGACCCGACTTTAGTCACCATCTGTATAGTATGTATGTATGTATAGTATATACCCGTGATCACCTCCCAAGTGATCACGGCCCGATAGTATAGCAAGGCAGACTGACAAGAATGTAGGGCCAATGATGATAAACTAGCATCCTATACTAAGCATTTAGGATTGCAGGTAAGGTATCAACAGATGTAGCGACAATGTCAGGCTATGCATCAGAATAGGATTAACGAAAGCAGTAACATGCTACACTACTCTAATGCAAGCAGTATAGAGGAGAATAGGCGATATCTGGTGATCAAAAGGGGGGGCTTGCCTGGTTGCTCTGGCGAGAGAGAGGGGTCGTCAACTCCGTAGTCGAACTGGTCAGCAGCAGCGTCGGTCTCGTAGTCTACCGGAGAGAAGAGGGGGAAGAAATAATGAATACAGAGCAAACAAAGCATCACAAAATATAACAAGGCAATACGCGGTGTTCGGTGTGCCCTAACGCGGTAGTAAGTGATACCGACGAAGGGGGGAAACATCCGGGAAAGTATTCCCGCAGTTTCACGTTTTCGGGCAGAGGAACCGGAGGGGGAAAGTTGCGAGTTTGATATGTTAGGGGTGTGTGGTGGACGAACGGGCTGCGTATCCGGAATCGTCTCGTCGTTCTGATCAACTTTCATGTTGAAAATATTTTAATCCGAGTTACGGATTAAAAGATATAATTTTCTAAAGATTTTATTAATTTCTGAAATTTAACTAATTAATTATTTAATTCGAAAATGAATTTATGACGTCAGCATGATGTCATGCTGACGTCAGCAGTCAACAGGGTTGACTTGGTCAACCCTGACATGTGGGTCCCGTTCGTCATACTCTATTAACTTAATTAGCCTAATCAAAGTTAATTAACCTTAGTTAATTAGGTTAATTAGTGGTTAGGGTTAATTAAACAGAATTAATTAGATTAATTAAATACTTAATTAATTAATTAATTAACTAATTAGTTAATTAGTTTTAATTCATTTTCACTTTACTTTTATTTTTGTTTTAATAAAAACCGTTCTTTTTAGGGGGGGTGGGGCCCCCATGTCATTGGCCCAGGGCCAAACGGGTGCGGGTCCAATGGGCAGGCGGGCGACGGGCGCCCGTAGCCTGCCCGGGGCGGGGCGTGGCCGTGGCCACGGCGGGGTTGCCGCAGCGGGGCACCAGGAG
>NC_057809.1:55400444-55403416 GCF_018294505.1 Triticum aestivum | reverse complement strand
ATGGGCCAGGGGTTTTCCCTTCCCCCCTTTTTTTTGTCTTTCCTTTTTCTTTTATTATTTCTCTTTTCTGTTTTTAGTTTACTTAAAATGCCAAAGCATTTTACCAAAATTAGTGCACCCCACCATAATTAGGTTAGCTATTTTAGACAACCCCCGAACATTTTTAGTCTTTGTTTTGAAACCTTTTATCTTTGCTTTTGTTTTGATTTTGAATTCGAACCGGTTTCGAACTAACGCGAGTTTATCCACAGTAACCGAGGTGACGTGGCAACATTAGTGGGGATTACTGTAGCATAATTACCCGGGCGTCACAGTTCTTGTTTCACTTTCTTCAAAAAAACAAAAACTCCAAAAACATTTCAGTGTCTTTCAAATTCGTTTTCCTTTCTTTGGGTCGAGAGGAGAAGACCACGATGAAAATGTTGAGTGGCTCTCATATGCATTATTGTTGATCTAACAAAGGGCCCATATTACCTTGTCTTCTCATTTGAATAAATGTTTGCAGATTCCAGCTTAGTACAATGCATATGCACTATTATTATTAGACACATCGTTTGGTCGTGCAAGTGAAAGGCAATAATGATGATATTTGATGAAATGATTGAGATGAGGAAAAGCTGGTATGAACTCGACCTATTTTGTTTTTGTAAATATGATTAGTTCATCGTTCTTGATTCGGCCTATTATGTATGAAACATGTTTGCAATGACAATTAGATATTATAGTTACTTATGCCATGCTTAATTAGCTAGGAGTTTATAATGGTTTACCTTGCGTGCCAACATGCCTTTAAAATGATTGTGATGTAGTATGATAGGATGGTATCCTCCTTTGAATGATTCGAGTGGCTTGACTTGGCACATGTTCACACATGTAGTTAAAACAAAATCAACATAGCCTCCACAATATTTATGTTCATGGTGATTTATATCCTACTCATGCTTGAACTCGATGTTGATTAATCTCAATGCATGTTTATGAGTGTTGTCGCTCTCTAGTTGGTCGCTCCTTAATCTTTTTCTAGCCTTCACTTGTACTAAGCGGGAATACTCCTTGTGCATCCACTTCCATAAACTCAAAGTTGTTCCATATGAGTCCGCCATACCTATCTATATGTGGTATTTACCTGCCGTTCCAAGTAAATTTGGATGTGCCAAACTCTAAACCTTCAAATAATAATCTGTTTTGTACGCCCGAATCGCTCATGTAGTGACTGGGGGTTGTCAATATCTTCCATGCTAGGTGGGTTATTCTCACGATGAGTGTTGATTCACTTGTCATTCACGAGAAAGTGGCTGGTATTCGGGATGCCCAGTTCCATGCTCAAATCAAATAAAAATAAAAATTCAAACAAAACTCCCCCGTGACTGTTGTTTGTATGGACGATACCCGTTGTTTTGGACCCGTCGTGGAGTGTGCTTTTTGGTGGAGGGGAGTAAAAACTTTACCATTCTGTTTGGGAACCACCTATAATGTATATAGCATGGAAGATATCGAGATCTCTTGGTTGTTATGTTGACAATGAAAGCATACCGCTCAAAATTAAATTCGTCTCTATTTCAAAAAGCTCGAGCTCTGGCACATCTACAAATCTCTGCTTCCCTCTGTGAAGGGCCTATCTATTTACTTTTATTGTTGAGTCATCATCCTCTTATAAAAAGCACCAGTTAGAGAGCGCCACTTTCATTTGTATGCTTTGCTATTAATTGATATTGAGTATGACTGTCACTGGATCTCTTTTACCATGAATTACAATGTCTAGTCAGTCCTTGATCTTCAGGGGTGCTCTGCATTTATGTTTTGCGGTCTCGGAAAGGGCTAGTGAGATACCATTTTGTTATATCATATCATGATTGTTTTGAAAAAAGTGTTGTCATCCGAGATAATTATTATTACTCGCAAGTTAATTATGCCACTGATATGAGTAAATGTGAGACCTAAATGTTATTGTGAATATGGTTAGTCCATAATCTTTGCTAAAAACCTAAATGTTGGCTATATATATTTACAACAACAGGAGCAAAAGAGTTCGTAAAAGTTTTTTCTTTTTCACTTTTAGTTTATCAACTGAATTGCTTGAGGAGAAGCAAAGGTTTAAGCTTGGGGGAGTTGATACGTTTCTAGTGTATCTACTTTTCCTAATGTTTTTCTTGTTTTTGACTCTAATTTGCATAATTTGAATGAACCTAACCCCGGACTGACACTGTTTTTAGCACAACTACCATGGTGTTGTTTTTGTGCAGAAATGAAGGTTCTCGGAATGGAACGAAAATTTGCGAGGAATTTTTATATCAATAAAGAGAATTTCTGGAGCCAAGACCCACTAGAGGGGGGCACCTGGGTGGGCACAACCCACCAGGGCGCCCCCCCCCCTACTGGTGCACCCAGGTGTGTTGTCCTCACCTGGTGGCCCCGTAGACCTCAACCCTGATACTATAAAATCACATATTTGGAGAAAAAATCAGGGAAAAAGAATTATTGCGATCCACGAGACAGAGTCGTCGTCACCTCATGTTCTTCATCTAGAGGCTCCGAAGAGGGGGGTCTTCGTTCTTCATCGTCACCAACCCTTCTCCATCGCCAATTCATGATGCTCCCCACCGGGAGTGAGTAATTCCTTCGTAGGTTCGCTGGTCGTGGGTGAGGAGTTGGATGGGATTCATTCTAGTTAGTTTTGTTAGGGCTTGATCCCTAGTATCCACTATCGTCTGAGATTGATGTTGCTATGACTTTGCCATGCTTAATGCTTGTCACTTTGGGCCCGGGTGCCATGATTTCAGATCTGTACTGTTTATGTTATCACCATTATATCCATGTTCTAGATCCGATCTTGCAAGTTATAGTCACCTACTATGTGTTATGATCCAGCAACCCCGGAGTGACAATAGTCGGGACCACTCCTAGTGATGAACATAGTTTGAGGAGTTCATGTATCCATCGTGTGTTAATGCTTTGTTCTGGTTCTCTATTAA
>NC_057809.1:55363930-55400126 GCF_018294505.1 Triticum aestivum | reverse complement strand
ATAAGCACGTATGACTATTTATGGAATAATGCCTACATTATATTTATGAACTGGAGCTAGTGCCGTATGGCCCTAGGTTATGACTGTCACATGATGAATATCATCCAACAAATTACCGATCCAATGCCTATGAATTTATCTTATATTGTTCTTGCTAAGTTACTATTGCTATCGTTACTGTTGCACTTGCTACAAACCTACTGCTATCACTGTTACCGTTACCATTGCTGCTATCACTATTATCAAAACTATCATATTACTTTGCTACTGATCACGTTGCTGCAGATAATTAATCTCCATGTGTGGTTGAATTGACAACTCAGCTGCTAATACCTTCAAATATTCTTTGGCTCCCCTTGTGTCGAATCTATAAATTTGGATTGAATACACTACCCTTGAAAACTGTTGTGATCCCCTATACTTATCAGTTATCGGGGAGTTGATACGTCTCCATCGTATCTACTTTTCCAAACTATTTTGCCCTTGTTTTGGACTCTAATTGGCATGATTTGAATGGAACTAACCCGGACAGGCGTTGTTTTCAGCAGAATTGCCTTGGTGTTATTTTTCTGCAGAAATAGAAGTTCTCGGAATGACCTGAAAATTTACGGAGAATATTTTTGGAATAAATAAAAAATATTGGCGAAAGAATCTACCAGAGGGGGCCCACATTCTATCCACAAGGATGGAGGGCGCGCCCTACCCCCCTGGGTGCGCCCCCCTACCTTGTGGGTCCCCTGGACCTCCTCTGACCCTAACTCCAACTCTATATATATTCACGTTCGGGGAGGAAAAAAATCAGAGAGAAGGATTCATCGCGTTTTATGATACGGATCCTCCGCCGCCTCCCGTTCTTCATCGGGAAGGCTGATCTAGAGTCCGTTCAGGGCTCCGAAGAGGGGGATTCGTCGCCATCATCATCACCAACCTTCCTCCATCACCAATTTCATGATGCTCACTGCCGTGCGTGAGTAATTCCCTCATAGGCTTGTGATGACCCACAAGTATAAGGGATCTATTGTAGTACTTTCGATAAGTAAGAGTGTCGAACCCAACGAGGGGCAGAAGGAAATGACAAGCGGTTTTCAGTAAGGTATTCTCTGCCAACACTGAAATTATCGGTAACAGATAGTTTTGTGATAAGGTAATTTGGAACGGGTAACAAGTAATGGAAGTAAATAAGGTGCAGCAAGATGTCCCAATCCTTTTTGTAGCAAAGGACAAGCCTGGACAAACTCTTATATAAAGGAAAGCGCTCCCGAGGACACATGGGAATTATCGTCAAGCTAGTTTTCATCACATGAAACATATGGATCCAAATCAGCCCCTTACGAAGTAACTCATAGACTAGGGTTTAAGCTTCTGTCACTCTAGCAACCCATCATCTACTTATTACTCCCCAATACCTTCCTCTAGGCCCAAACAATGGTGAAGTGTCATGTAGTCGATGTTCACATGACACCACTAGAGGAGAGACAACATACATCTCATCAAAATATCGAACGAATACCAAATTCACATGACTACTTATAGCAAGACTTCTCCCATGTCCTCAGGAACAAACGTAACTACTCACAAATCATATTCATGTTCATAATCAGAGGGGTATTAATATGCATAAAGGATCTAAACATATGATCTTCCACCAAGTAAACCAACTAGCATCAATTACAAGGAGTAATCAACACTACTAGCAACCCACAGGTACCAATATGAGGTTTTGAGACAAAGATTGGATACAAGTGATGAACTAGGGTTTGAGATGAGATGGTGCTGGTGAAGATGTTGATGGAGATTGACCCCCTCCCGATGAGAGGATCGGTGGTGATGATGATGGTGATCATTTCCCCCTCCCGGAGGGATGTTTCCCCGACAGAACAGCTCCGCCGGAGCCCTAGATTGGTTCCGCCTCGTGGCGGCGGATTTTCGTCCCGTGAGCTTGCTTATGATTTTTTCCAGGACGAAAGACTTCATATAGCCAAAGATGGGCATCAGAGGCCTGCCAGGGGGCCCACGAGACAGGGGGCGCGCCCAGGGGGTAGGGCGCGCCCCCACCCTCGTGGATGGTGGGTGGCCCCCCTCCGATGCTTTCTTTGCCCAATATTTTTTATATAATCCAAAACTGACTTCCGTGGAGTTTCAGGACTTTTTGAGTTGTGCACAATAGGTCTCTAATATTTGCTCCTTTTCCAGCCCAGAATTCCAGCTGTCGGCATTCTCCCTCTTCGTGTAAACCTTGTAAAATAAGAGAGAATAGGCATAAGTATTGTGACATAATGTGAAATAACAACCCATAATGCAATAAATATCGATATAAAAGCATGATGCAAAATGGACGTATCAGCTTGCTGGACGGTGATGGGTTGGATGATATTTATCATGTAATCGAGTTAGTTTTGTTAGGGTTTGATCCCTAGTATCCATTATGTTCTGAGGTTGATGTTGCTATGACTTTGCTATGCTTAATGCTTGTCACTAGAGCCTGAGTGCCATGATTTCAGATCTGAACCTATTATGTTTTCATGAATATATTTGTGTTCTTGATCCTATCTTGCAAGTTGTAGACACCTATTACAAGTTATGATCTGCATACCCCAAGGTGGAAATAATTGGGATTCTTTTCGGTGATTGCCGTAGTTTGAGAATTTCATGTATTCACTAAGTGCTAATGCTTTCGTCTGGTTCTCTATTAAAAGGAAGCCTTAATATCCCTTAGTTTCCATTAGGACCACGCTGCCATGGGAGGGTAGGTCAAAAGATGGCATTCAAGTTCTTTTCCATAAGCACATATGACTATATTCGGAATACATGCCTACATTATATTGATGAATTGGAGCTAGTTCGTTGTCACCCTAGGTTATAATTGTTGCATGATGAATGCCATCCAACATAATTATCCATCATTGATACATTGCCTGCGAGCTTTTCACATATTGATCTTTGCTACGTTACTTTGTCATTGCCCCTGTTACAATTGCTACAAAACTGCCACTATTACTTTTGCCATCGTTATCGTTACTTCCATACTATTTTGCTACTAAATATTTTGTTGCAGATATTAAGTCTTTCAGGTGTGGTTGAATTGACAACTCAGCTGCTAATACTTGAGAATATTCTTTGGCTCCCCTTGTGCCGAATCAATAAATTTGGGTTGAATACTCTACCCTCGAAAACTGTTGCGATCCCCTATACTTGTGGGTTATCACCTGCCAATGGAATTAATGGATGAATGTTTTGATTCCCTTTTTTGTTCTGTTTCTTCTCAAAACTGGTTGTATCATGTGACGTGGCATGGATAGATGGGGCACTAGGAAGGTTGAGGCAGATAGTGGCGTGAATACATGGGGGTCACCAGAAGGTCAAGGAAAATGGTGGCATGAATAGACGAGGGCACTGGGAGGTATAGGAAGATAGTGGGGAGCATAGACCGGGGCGAGGGGGTTAATGAAGATGGTGGTATGGATAGTGTGGGCATGGGGAGATCAAATAAGATGGTGGTGTGAATAGATGGGGGCCTTGGGGAGATCGAGGAAGATGGCAGCGTGGATAGATGGTGCCACTGAGGATGCTAAGGAAGATGGTGTCATGGATAGATAAGGTGACCGGGGGAGGCGGGGAGATCAAGGGAGGTGGTGGGGGATATATGGGAGCACCAAGGAGATCGAGCAGGATGGTGGCATCGGGAAGGTGGGGGTGACGAGGAGATCAATGAAGATGGTGGTGTGGATATATAGGGGCGTACGGGAGATCAAAGAAGTTGTTGGTGTAGATAGATGATCTACAGGTGAGGTTGGCGAAGATGGGGAGTGCTAGGGAGGTAGAAGATGAGAGTAGGGAGGTCGGGAGGTAAGGATGTGGCCCTTTTATGCGATGACTTGGGGGATTTGTACAAGAGATAGAGAGGGCAGTGCGAGTGGTTGGTGGAGAGAAATAGAAAGAGCGGTTAAACTGGAAGGGCGTGCGAAGGGACGTCAAGCTGTCAAGGATAGTTGTCGAGTTCTAAATGGAAATGGTGTGAAGAGGTGAGACGATCGATTCTCTAGCATGCCTCTCTTGCTAATGGTTATTACCATCATGGTGAAGTGGATGAAGGGCTAGATGGGGCAAGATTTGAAGAGGACCATTATTTCTATGTGTGTGTGGATGGAATGGATTTATTTTCCATTACAACATAAACTATTGATGGAATTAATGGGAAATGATTTGATTACTTTTTTCTATTTGTTTTTAACCAAAATTGGTTGTATCATGTGATGATGGCATGGATAGACGGGGCGCCAGGGCGGTCCAGAAAGATGATGGCGTGAATAGAAGGGGTGATGTTGGAAATGTATTATTATATTTCCATGTTAAAATCAAGTTTATATTTATGTGCTATAATTGCATTGATTATTGATTATGAGGCTCGTAGGAAACTCAATTGCATGTGTGGAAGAATAAACACCAAATAGATCCCGATGAGTCCCTTTAGTGATATGGTAAATACATAGCAAAAATGATTTTGGCCTTTTTCCCAAGAGGTGACCTTGAGGACGTGCACCTTGAAGACAAGGGCTTTTAAGAAGCTTTTGCAAGAGGATTAAATTCCTATTCACACCGGATCATAATCAAGTTGCAACAGAGAACACTTATAATAAAAATAGGCATGGGTATGAGGACTTAATTCTTACAACCATATACTTGTGCACGAGATCATTGTGATTTTAGTTAGTGCCCTGGAAGACACCCGTTAAGATGTGCTTGCAACATATCGAATGGGGGATGTGTCCAAATTACGTCTTGATTGGAGTGTGTCCTGCATCAAGAGTATGTTGTCCAACCGAAGGCCCTATCCATCACATGGAGTTGCCTCGATAATTAAGATAGAATCAGAAAAGGGCATTGGGCGTTTAATGACTACACCTCTTGTATCCCCAGATATAGAATTCACGCTACCATACTAAACCTTTCTATCAATGGTGTTCACAATAGTATTTGTTGGTCTCTCTGCCTTTAGCATCCTTGTGGCTCGAACTCCGTGATCCTGGGTACCTGCGGGGATGAAGAACGCGGGAGAGACAAGAGACAACTATGAAGCAGTTTTATTTCACACATACGAGATGTTACTTCAAAGTCATTCCATCGATATCTCCAACAAGTACATAGGGTTGCAAGGGTCTGCCTCAACCGATGACTTTAACGAATTACTCACACACAGCTCTCAGATCGCAGGAAGAAATCATTAAAGGACATGTCGAGATGAATGCTTTATTGTTAATATGTATTACAATGGTTGCCGGATGGGATACAAATTACAAGGTATGGATAAATTGGGATGAATGATGTGGTGATGGAGATGGTGGTGGCTATGGAGATGGAGATGGAGAAATGGCGGCTAGGGTTTGTAGATGCTACTGGTGAGGAAGATGGAGGGCTGCCAAATTGCCCTGGTCCAATTCAAGTGTTGGCCCTTTAACAAAAGTTGGAGGATTGGACGCCATGGTGCCATGGGCACCTAGTACGAGCGATGGTATGAGCACGTGTGCTCATATCAGACACCGCCTTGTGCTCTGGAATGTTCCTGCACCTCCCATTTGATCTATCTTATCTCCTGTTCACTTCTTTCCATACATGTGCTTGATTTAGTCCATATATGTGTTTGTATCCTCTTAATGCTCTATATTAAGTCAATAAAATCCACCCTTTGTCAAAAAAATCCATATATAACTAATTTCCTATGGAAACAACATTAAGAGAGGATTTTGAAATCCTTTGCATTTATTAGTCATTAGTATGAATATCGGAGCGGATATCGCGGTTTTTATAAAATAAACTAGTTTAACCTCATGTACGATGAGCGTAAAAATAGCACTCGTCAACTCTTCCATACTTAAACTTAATCATCCTCGAGCAACATAGATAGAAATACAAAGCATAAAGAACTCAATTGTCTAAACCGAAATAATGAGAATGTTTTGGTTCACTTATGATCGGTATGCCTAGTATGCTTCTTGATGTGAAAACTTAGTATAGTTGTAACGGTGACATGGTTATTATGCGAGTGTTAGTGAAGCAAAAATAATCAACAAAAATATCTTTCTTAACTAGACAAAATAATAAAGTAGCTTCTATTCACTTTACACTAGTTAACACTTTCTTGCTGGGACGCAGGGAAGATAATTTTTTTTCTTGAGCAATGAAAACCTAAATTAGTGAGTGAAAGGTATGCAAAGACAACATAATTCTACAGTAACTCACTAACACACCCACGGGTGTCTCATCATTGCTTGTTGAAAATTTTGTTGTCTGGTGATGGGATTATGCAAAAGAAATTATCATGCATTGGGTTTCGTAGTGGCTTAAATTTGAGTACTATGGACCAATATGTTGTCTTCCGGCGGCTGCTGCAGCCTTCAACCAATTTTCCCGAGACGATTTGTGCTGGTGTTGGTGAACCTACCCATCCCCAAACCTCTCCATGTTCACGGGGTTGCGCACATAGATCTCCCGTCAACCGCCCAGTCCCCCAAGATATTTGCCGCCCAGCACATAATCTCCCCCGCCAAGTGTGACGCCAGCTCCATTAGGGCGCTCGTCATCTCCACCTGCGGCGCATTCGCGTGCCATCCCAACAAACACACAGCAAAAGAGTTACATCATATGGATCTCCAAGAGACCATTGTATCGAGAATCAAGAGAGAGAGATGAAGCCCTCTAGCTAGTATCTACGGACCCAAAGGTCTACAACGAACTATTCACGCATTATCGGAGAGGCACCAATGGAAGTGGTGAACCCCTCCATGATGGTGTCTAGATTGGATCTGGTGGTTCTAGACTCTGCGGCGGCTGGATGAATATTTCGTCGACTCCCCTAGGATTTGGGGAATATTGGGGTATTTATAGAGCAAAGATGTGGTTCGGGGGCACCCGAGGTGGGCAGAACCCACCAGGGCGCGCCTGGGCCTCCTGGCGCGCCCTGGTGGGTTGTCCCCTCCTTGGGACTGCCCCCTGGTGCAACCAGGGCCCAACATCTTCCTTCTAGTCCATAAAAAATCTCCGTAAAGTTTCATGGCATTTGGACTCCGTTTGATATTAATTTTCTGCGATGTAAAAAACAAGGAAAAAAACAGCAACTGGAACTTGGCACTATGTCAATAGGTTAGTACCAAAAGTGATATAAAATGACTATAAAATGATTATAAAACATCCAAGGTTGATAATAAAACAGCATGGAACAATCAAAAATTATAGATACGTTGGAGACGTATCAGGGTTCCCTTCTGTGACGCCCCCAATTCAATCGTACACTAATCATACACGCAAACATGTACGATCAAGATCAGGACTCACGGGAAGATATCACAACACAACTCTACAAATAAAATAAGTCATACAAGCATCATATTACATGCTAGGGGCCTCGAGGGCTCGAATACAAGAGCTTGATCATAGACGAGTCAGCGGAAGCAACAATATCTGAGTACAGACATAAGTAAACAAGTTTGTCTTAAGAAGGCTAGCACAAACTGGGATACAGATCGAAAGAGGCGCTGACCTCCTGCCTGGGTTCCTCCTAAACTACTTATGGTCGCCGTCAGTGGGCTGCACGTAGTAGTAGGCACCTCCAGTGTAGTAGGAGTCATCGTCGATAGTGGCGTCTGGCTCCTCGGCTCCATCGTCTGGTCGTAGCAATTGGGTATAGGAAGGGGGAAAAGGGGGAGCAAAGCAACCGTGAGTACTCATCCAAAGTACTCGCAAGCAAGGAGCTACACTACATATGTAAGCATTGGTATCAAATGGAATAAGGGTTTCATATGTGGACTGAACTGCAGAATGCCGAAAATAGGGGGGTATAGCTAGTCCTATCGAAGACTACGCTTCTGGCAACCTCCATCTTGCAGCATGTAGAAGAGAGTAGATGGTAAGTTCACCAAGTAACATCGCTTAGAAATAATCCTAACCGATGATCCTCCCCTCGTCGCCCTGTGAGAGAGCGATCACCGGTTGTATCTGGCACTTGGAAGGGTGTGTTTTATTAAGTATCCGGTTCTAGTTGTCATAAGGTCAAGGTAAAACTCCAAGTCGTCCTGTTACCGAAGATCACGGCTAGTCGAATAGATTAACTTCCCTGCGGGGGTGCACCACATTTCCCAACACGGTCGATCCCCTTTGTCCGGACACACTTTCCTAGGTCATGCCCGGCCTCGGAAGATCAACACGTCGTAGCCCTACCTAGGCACAACAGAGAGGTCAGCACGCCGGTCTAAATCCTGTGGCGCAGGGGTCTGGGCCCATCGCCCATTGCACAGCTGCATGTTGCAAGGGCGGCCGGAGAGCAGACCTAGCAAACTCCATTACAAAGGAAGTTGCGTTACGCGGTCCAACCAGGCGCGTGCCGCTCAGTCGCTGACGTCACGAAGGCTTCGGCTGTTACCACGACGTCGAGTGCCCATAACTGTTCCCGCGTAGTTGGTTAGTGCGTATAGGCCAGTGGCCAGACTCAGATCAAATACCAAGATCTCGTTAAGCGTGTTATTTTGACATAACCATGGACGCCGACCAGGGTCAGGCCCACCTCTCAAATCAAATAAAAATATAAATTCAAACAAAACTCCACCGGGACTGTTGTTTGTATGGACGGTACCTATTGGGGATATTACTACTGGGCGTAAACCGGCATATCTGGGCCGGGTTAAACTTTGTCAGTAGTTAAGTATGTTAAAGCCCAAGAAGGCAGATGAGGGCTCAAGGCCCATGGTCGGTTCAAGGCTTGTAGCCGTAAACCGACATTAGTAGTTAACTTGTATTGTAAGTTAGGAATAAGTAGAGACCAAACCGGATACACCTATGAGCCGGTATTGGGACTCTGTAAGCCGACGGGAGTCACCCGTGTATATAAGGGGACGACCCGGCGGCGGTTCAGGGACAACAGACAACAACTCAAGACATAGGCGAAGCTTGTTTGCTCCCTAGTCATTGAAACCCCATCAATTCCATCACAACTAGACGTAGGCTTTTACCTTCATCGAAGGGGCCGAACTAGTATAAATTCTCTTGCGTCCCTGTGTCCGCTTTAACCCCTTCAAGCTAACCCGTCGCGATGGCTCCACGACTAAGTCCTTTCTCTAGGACATCTGCCGTGACAAAGCCATGATAGTTGGTGCCCACCGTGGGGCTATCGCACGATGGTTTCCGGTTCTTGGAGGGACGCTTTGAAGGACTCGAGGGCTACGCTGTAGGCCGGATGACTAAGAGTCGTCGTGCCAAGTTCTACATCGACGACGCAGGCTGGGGCCCCGAGGCCGGCTCAATTGAGTACGGGTACCGGGTCCCCTTTGGAGGCATTCACGTTTTCATTGGCAAGATCGGTGAACCGGGCCCTGAGCCGGACATCTGCACCGACCTCGTCGAGACAGCTCAGCGTGCGTGATCCGCCCGGGTTAAACCGGCCATGAAGCATGCCTTCGTGGGAGTCATCCAGGGAGGAAGTTATGAGGATGGATCGGAATCTCGCGGCGATACCGTCGTTTGTTCCGATGACGAGTCATCGACCGGAGAAACCGAATCTCTTTATCAGCTACAAGACGGCTGGATTGGGGGCTCCTCCGATGGCGACAGTATTCCAGACCCCTCTGATCTGCCCAACCAGGTTGGAATATTCATGACTGGCACACAAGCAGTGCTTCATTCTTCGATCGCTGCGGCAACAACCTTCGGTTCAGCAGCAGCGACGACTGCCAGGGCAGGAGGCCCTGTGCGCCCGCCGGCTCAAGTTCTATCAGAGCTGTTTGATGCATTGGTTGTGCTTATGGCGGAGGCTAATCCGGCGGATCAGGGCGTTCACAACACCGAGATTGCAAAAGTGAAGGAACAGATCACCCAGGCCAAGGCAGATCTGGCAGCTGAGGACACCATGATGGCCACGGAGCGGGCCTCTTTAGACGCACAAGCCTACAGGCTCATGTTGGACCAGAGTGCGTCACAGGAAGTCATGAGGAGGAAGTACCGATCCCGTTTGCCTCCGGTTTTTTAGGTAAGAGACCTTTTCAACACTCCAGGAGTAGGAACCGGCAATCCGCTGGAGGGAAACCGGGCGGAAGCTCCCGGGACCGGGGCACCGGTTCAGCCTCGTCAGATGGAACCGCCTCTTCAAAACGCCGTTATACCTCAGGCTGTTTTAACACCTCCGGGTCACTACTCCAACCCGTTGGACAATCTCGTTGCCGCTGCTGCACGGCTGGAGGCCATTCCAATTGAAGGTGATTCGCCGCAGGCAGTAGAAACGCGACGGGTCAAGGAGCTTCTGAGGACAGTTTTGGTCCAACAGGAAGCATACTCGTACAGCCGCGACCGGATCCACTCGACCCCCCGTCCAAGCCGGAGCTATAGCAGACATATGGATGAACCGGCAGTGTCGAGTAACGAACGACATGGAGCACCCCGTGGCAACAACCCGACGGGTGGTGCTGATAATGCTCAGGAAGTGGTGAACCGGGCCCGAGCGCGCAGGGAGGCCGAGTTAGCCACACAGCATCAGGCTCGGCAGCTCACGCTGGTTTGTCCAACCATCTCGATCAAACTTGGTGTTACTTCTAGTTCTTTGGGGGTGCCTTGCCTTATCCCCGCTTTACGCAATGTGCGCCTGCCCAAGGATTTCAAGGGCCCGCGCAAGGTACCAAATTACACGGCGGATCAGCCTCCGGAGACATGGGTGGAGAGCTATGAGATGGCCATGGAGATGCTTGATGTGGATGACGCGGCGTGTGCGAAATACTTCACCATGATGCTTGAAGGAACGGCCTGTACTTGGTTAGAAAGCTTGCCGTCTAATTCTATCAGTTCATGGGCCCAATTACGAGCCCGGTTTATCAGCAATTTCAAGGATACATGTAAACAGCCTATGTCGATAGTGGACTTAGCTGCATGCGTCCAGGAGGAAGGAGAATCAACGACTCATTGGGTGCACCGGGTTTCACAAGTGTTGCACTCATCAGACCACATCAACGCTGACACCGCAGTATTAACCCTAGAAGGCAACTGCCGGTTTGGGCCCCTGAAGCTGAAGTTGGGACGGATGAAGCGTCATTGCACTGACATGGGGACCCTCATGACCGCTTTGGTGAAATATGCTGATTCTGTTAGTACCAAGGATCCCGAATCAGATGATGACAAGACAGGGAAGGGGAAGAGGAACATCAACTCCAAAGGTCAGCAGCATCACTGGGCAGGCAATGGTGGTGGAGGCAAGCGTAAAGCGGATGGTAACATGGACTTTGTGGCTAATACCAACGCACAGGACAATGGCCAGCGACGCAGGGGTAAACCGAAAAATCGTAATGAGGCACCCAACCCTAACCCAGACCGCCTAAATTATCTGCTAAGCCAGCCCTGTCCAAGACATGGGACGAAGGAGGAGCCAACAAACCACCTTTGGAAGGATTGCTTTATTATGCAGGAGTTCAAGAATTCTAATAATTTCTGGTATGATCACGAATCTGGCGTGGCTCAGGATCCGGGCCGGGTTACGGTGGAGGAAGTTCCGGTTCAAGATTTAATGGTAATCCGGGCGGATATAATGGTCAAAATAGTCAGAATAACCAGGGTGGTTACAACCAACAGCAGCAACAGTCAGGTTACCAGAGCAACCCAAAGCAGTTGAGTAGTGGGCAGTACCATGTCTTCACCACTAGCTTGGACAAGCGAGACCGGAAGGTTCAAAGGCGGGCGGTCAACTCTGTTGAACCGACCATACCCCGTTATCTACATTGGTCTGAACAGCCAATCATATGGAGCAGAGAGGATCACCCTCCCCAGGTCGATAATCCGGGTCAGTTGGCTCTGGTGGTGGCGCCTTAGGTGGGAGGTTATAAGTTCACCAAGGTGCTCATGGATGGAGGTAGCAGCATTAATATCTTGTACTATGAGACCTTCCGTCGTATGGGACTGACAGATAAAAATCTTAAACCGTCTAATACGGTGTTCCACGGTGTAGTACCTAGCAGATCAGCATATCCTGTTGGTAAGATAGCTCTGGAAGTGGCCTTTGGGGATGATCATGATTCCAGGTCGGAGACATTGATGTTTGAAGTGGTGAAAATCCAAAGTCCGTATCACGCCCTATTTGGGCAGCCGGCCTACGCCAAGTTTATGGCACGGCCCTGTTATGTGTATTTGCAGCTCAAGATGCCGGGTCACAAGGGGACAATAACGGTTCACGGAAGCCGCAAAATCACTTTGGAGTGCGAGGAAGATGATGCGGCCTATGCAGCGTCGGTTTGTGCCACCGAGGAGCTGAAGCATTATAAGGACAATGTTGATCCGACGGACATGACTCCATTAAAGAAGCCAACTACGGAGCATGATCCGGCCCTGAAGTTCAAATCGGCAGCAGAAACTAAGCTTGTTGACTTTGTACCTGGCGATTCGTTTAAGCAGTTCAGCATCAGTGCTAATTTGGATCCGAAATAGGAAAGCGCGCTCATCGAGTTCATCCGTGAGAATCGGGACATTTTTGCATGGAAGCCCTCTGACATGCCAGGTGTACCGAGGCAACTCGCTGCGCACACCCTTAATGTGGATCCTAAATACAAACCGGTGAAACAGTTCCTCCGCTGGTTTAACGAAGAAAGACGCAAGGCAATTGGAGAAGAGGTAGCCAAGCTCTTAGCAGCTGGTTTTAATGTTGAAGTTTTTCACCCTGAGTGGCTTGCCAATCCGGTGCTGGTCCTTAAGAAAAACGGCACCTGGCTCATGTGTGTGGATTACACAGATCTTAATAAAGCTTGTCCAGCAAATCCTTTTGCCCTCCCCCGTATTGATCAAATTATTGATGCTGCGGCAGGTTGTGAGCGTTTAAGTTTTTTGTATGCATATTCTGGCTATCATCAGATCAAAATGGCAGTTAAGGACCAGGAGAAAACGGCATTCATAACTCCCTTTGGAGCCTTCTGCTATGTGTTTATGCCCTTTGGGCTCAAGAGTGCCCAGGCAACTTATCAACGTTGTGTGCAAAATTGTCTACACAAATAGATTGGTCGTAATGTACACGCCTACGTGGATGATATCGTGGTTAAATCCAGGGAGAAGGAGACTCTGATTGGTGATTTAAAGGAAACCTTTGATAACCTGAGGACATACAAGATGATGCTTAATCCGGACAAATGCGTCTTCGGTGTACCGGCGGGCAAGTTATTAGGCTTCCTGGTGTCCAATAGGGGAATTGAGGCTAATCCGGAGAAGATCACAGCAATCACCTCCCTGACTAAACCGAAGTGTATCAATGATGTTCAACGCCTGGCAGGCCGGATTGCCGCGTTAAGCCGGTTTATCAATCGTCTTGGTGAGAAGGTAATCCCTTTGTATTAGATGTTGAAGAAGACGGATCAGTTTGTCTGGAGTTCTGCTGATGATGAAGCATTTGAGGACTTAAAGCGGCAATTGGCCAATCCGCCTGTGCTCGCCGCTCCCATTGACAAGGAGCCGTTACTGCTATATGTTGCTGCTAATGCTCGGGCGGTCAGCGTGGCTATTGTGGTGGAGCAAAAGGAGGTAGGTAAGGAGCATCCGGTTCAACGTCCGGTCTATTATATCAGTGAGGTGCTCATTGAGTCCAAGCAAAGGTATCCGCATTGGCAGAAGCTGGTGTATGGAGTTTTTATGGCAAGCCGGAAGCTTGAACAATACTTCCAAGGGCATCCAATTACGGTGGTTAGTTCTGCTCCTTTGGGGGATATCATCTAGAACCGGGAAGCAACTGGCCGCATTGCCAAGTGGGCTATAGAGCTTGGGCCGCACGATTTGAAGTATGTGCCTCGGACGGCGATTAAGTCTCAAGCACTGGTTGACTTTATCAATGATTGGACGGAAATGCAAGCACCTGAAGAAAAGCCGGATCACACATATTGGACCATCCATTTTGACGGATCTAGGCAATTGGAAGGTTCGGGGGCTGGAGTTGTATTAACTTCCCCACGAGGTGATAAGTTTTGTTATGTTCTCCGCTTAATGTTCCCTTGTACTAACAATGCAGCTGAGTATGAAGCCTTGCTCCATGGTCTCCGGATGGCTAAGGAGATGAATCTAGGTCGAGTTAAGTGCTTCGATGACTTGGACCTCATGGCTCAGCAAGTGTCTGGCACTTGGGACTCCAAGGATCCACTCATGGCAGCATATCGTCGTGAGGTGGATATTGTTGCAGGTCATTTCAAAGGCTATCAGGTGGACCACGTGGACCGGCGGAAAAATGAAGCGGCAGACGCTTTAAGCCGGCTGGGCTCTCAGCGCAAACCGGTTCCGCCCAATGTTTTTCTGGATGTGCTGCACAACCCGTCGGTCAAGATCCCTGGTGAAGCGGATTTGGCTATTCCTGATCCGGAAGCTCAATTGGTGGCAGCTCTTCATGTTATTCCGGATTGGACGCTTCCCTACCTGGCGTACAAGAACCGGGGCGAGTTAGCAGAGGATGAGACTCTGGCCAGACAGATAATCCGGCGATCCAAGTCCATGACTATTATCAACGGCGAGTTGCATCATTGCAGTGTGTCAGGAGCATTTCAACGCTGTGTATCTCCTGAAGAAGGCCGTGAAATTTTGCGTGAGATCCACGCAGGAGATTGTGGTCACCACGCCGGTTCAAAATCTCTGGTGGCTAAAGCGTTTCGCCATGGCTTCTATTGGTTAAATGCTCATGATGATGCAGAGGATCTGGTCAGACGATGTGATGGTTGCCAAAAGTTCTCAAGACGTGCTCATGTACCAGCTCAAGAATTGAGAATGATTCCAATTACTTGGACGTTTGCGACTTGGGGGCTGGATATGGTTGGGCCTTTCAAAAGGTCCAAAGATAAGAAGACCCACCTCCTGGTGGCGGTTGACAAGTTTACAAAGTGGGTGGAGGCAGAACCTGTTAGCAAGTGTGATGCGGCCACGGCGGTTCAGTTCATTAAAAAAGTGATTTTCCGGTTTGGCTTTCCACACAGTATCATCACAGATAATGGTACCAATTTGTCCAAAGGTGCCATGAAGGAGTTCTGCGAACGAGAGCACATCCGGATCGACGTTTCATTAGTGGCACACTCACAGTCCAATGGTCAAGCAGAAAGAGCTAATCAAGAGATCTTGAGAGGCATCAAGCCCCAGCTCATGGTTCCTTTGCAGAGAACGCCGGGTTGTTGGGTAGAAGAATTACCATCTATGTTATGGAGCATCAATACAACACCCAACAGGTCAACAGGATACACACCGTTCTTCATGGTTTATGGAGCGGAGGCGGTTCTCCCCAGTGATATCCGTCATGATTCACCTCGTGTGACGGCTTATATTGAAGCGGACAACAAAACAGCACGGCAAGATGCTTTGGACCGGTTGGATGAAGAGTGTGACATAGCAGCCGCCCGATCGGCGATTTACCAACAGGATCTTCGTCGTTATCACAGTCGCCGAGTCAGAACCAGAACCTTCCAGGAAGGAGATTTGGTGCTTCGGCTCATCCAAGATCAGACTGATATGCATAAGTTATCCCCACCTTGGGAGGGGCCTTTCGTGGTCAGCAAGAATCTGCACAACGGGTCATACTATCTGATCGATATTCGGGAGCATAACGACTCACGTACATCAGAGGAGGAAACCAACAGGCCGTGGAACATAGCTCATCTTCGGCCTTATTATACCTGAGCCATTGGTTCTACTTATGTACATATTCCAATGATGTATATATTATGATTAAATATAATAAACCGGAACCTCAGCTAAAGCGGGGTATCTATTCTTTTACATCATGTGTGGTTACACGGAGTTGTTCTAAAGTGACCTCCGATTTACCCCTTGAGTTCGCTTTTTAAAAAAAGCATCATGTTATATCACTTGGAGGTTTGGTCATGTCTGAACCAATACCATACCTCTTGATAGGCGAGAGCCACCAGATCACTTGGGGACTTGGTCACGTCTGAACCACTCATGCCTCTTGATCGGCCTAAGGCCACAGAATCACTTGGGGGCTTGGTCAAACCCGAACCATCGCCGTGCCACTTGGTCGGCATAAATGCCACGGTTTCATTTGGGGACCTGGCTGACTAGAACCATAGTTACACCTAACGGGAGCTTGGTCGTGTTCGGCGATGGTAACGCCATTTGATCAGCTCAAATAAACCTTTTTTGCAAACGATTTTGTCATTGTTTTTTGCTTCGCACTTTTCTTTGCAAGATACTTTTTTCTTTTTTATTGCATTCTTTTTAAATCGACAAAGTTTTCAACCAATCAATTGACAGAACATAGTTCACGTCAATTCGGAGACTATTTGCCCGATTTGATCCTTGTTGTTAACATCCTCTTATGGAGTAACACGGTGTTTATTATAACCTGGCACGGTTTACATGGTAAACCAGCGTCATATATATACAGGAGCTGTTATCTCCTCCAACAGTGTGGGTTTGCAAAACTTCGCTTCAAGATTGGCCAAGCCAACTTCACGCTCAACGATAGCAGGTATTATGTATCTCAAAAATTTGGTTATATACTTAATTTTTTTTGGATGTTTTGACTTCATATATGCAGACATCATATTCCGCCTGACGGTACAACCGCAGTGGCACTTGAAGAGTTTCTTATTGCAGAAAGTGCTTTGGAAAATTCATCACCACAGGAAGAACAAATTATGCACGAAGGCATATCAACATCAAAAGTATCAGCTAGCCTATTACAAGGCAACACGGTGCCCATAATAATATCATTGTTTTTTGCAAAGGAGAGGTAGTTTTAAAACCGGCTCTCGGTTCAAGCTTGGTCACCAGCCTGGCGTGATGGTTGTGGGTCATCCTGCGCCGCTTCAGCCTCCGTCTCTCTACCCAGTGGCTGGAAATCAACAGTTATCCAGTTGTTCCCATTAATGCTTGAAAAACAGCTTCATCATGGATCAGCAATGACGGGTCAATACCGGGAGCGTAAGTATGCTTACGGATTGGAGGGATCAGATTTTCCGATTCATGGATTGGTGCAGCTATTCGCTTGTTCTGATTGTCATATTAGGCTTGATAATGAGACAAGTCTGCTTCTTCAGCCAATTGACAAGCTAGCGGACGTACCTCCCGGTTTATTGCTCGCAGATCCGCTTCACCAAATTCTGACCCGTCTTCCTTCAAGCTGGGATAGCCCTGAGCCGCCTCAATAGGATCAAAATCCGGCACCCAGGCTTTTGCCCGGATTAAGGCATTGATCGCACCGGTTCGAGCAGCAGATTTCTTTAGCTCTTCAACCCGGGCAGGAAGCACCGACAGTTTCATCAGAGTGTCTTGAATCAAAGTGGGCGACGGTTTGTTATGGGATGCGGTACAGATGATCCGCTGGGCACCAGTATACAATTGTTCAACCAATGTATAGGCGGCTTTCAGTTTCTTCCGCACATATGACCCCAAGTGACCAATGCGTGTCCCTGAAATACCATAAAGGGTTAATAAACCGGCAACTCTGTAAGAAGGCAGAGCCAATTCAGAAGTCAAACTGACTTACCAAAGATAGCAGTAGTCATGGCATGCACATGCCGCTTTATGCTGGTCAGTTCATCCGCCACTGGTTTTAGTGCAGCCTCGGCATCCTCTGCTCGTTTGATTAAAGCGGACTTTTCAGTGGCCCAATCCGCCCGCTTCTTCTTGAAGCTCTCCTTAAGCTGTTCCATGGCGCTTAAAGCGTTGGCTAATTCCTCTTTTGCTTTGGAGGTTTCAGCTTGTTGGGTTTTCAGGTTTTCTTGGAGATCGGCGACTCGGCTTTCTTTCGTTTTCAGCTCCGCCTGCATGCAGACAGTTATATGCTTCAACAAAACGGTACAAGGATTGAAGTACCAACCACATAACAAGTTATGCACTTAGCACTTGGGGGCTAATGCATATTCGATCTTCATCTTTCAATTGCTTACAAAGTCCCAAGATCAATACAAGTATTCAACTTGGCACTTGGAGGCTAATGGCTATTTGCTCGTATATATATTCTGATGCGGCAATCTCAATTACTTAAAGTACCGGTTTAACTACGCTAAGTTGAACCGGCCCTTGGGGGCTACATCGGTGAATTTCAAAGTATTAAGATTTATGTTAGTAAGTCCCGGTTTGAAAGAAGATTACAAACCGGCCCTTGGGGGCTAGGAGAGTCAGCAAGTATTGAAGCATACAAGCAGGAAAGAGCATATGGAAGTTACCTCGTATTTATCCTTCATCATATTAACCAGACTGGCTTCATAGTCACGGCTGGTATACAGCCGGTTCAGGTAGCCGGAATGGATATCTTGGGCGTTCAGAGCAGTGTAAGTTGCCAGATTAGCATTCCACTTGCCTTTACCAAAGGCAGCAAATTCTTCCTTGGCAGAATGTTTGGACAAAGCAACAGGATTGCTTGGCTCGGTATGGCCAGTGCCAGTAATGACAACCTCGTCCTCCTGAGTATCGCCGGTTTGCACTGGGGCTGTTGGCTTGTCAGTAGGTTTTGCTGGACCGGTGGATCTCTCAATCCGGATGGAGCATGTGGGCTGATTGACAGGACCTGAGGCATCAGTAGGTATCTCTTCATCAATAAGATTGTCGTCTTGCTGCGGTGGATCGTTGGGTATATCCTCAGGAATAGCGGCTTCAAGATCCGGTGTCTTGCCTGGCTCAAGAACGGCATCTTCTTCGGCCGCTTTGTCCAGGCGGGCCTTCTTGCTTGGCCTAGGTTTGGCCCTGAAAAGAATAAAAAAATCAAATACAGCATATGTTCTAAGGCGATGTGCTGCAAGTATCATAATAACTATAGCTTACCCAAGCACCGTTTTGAGCGGTGGCAGCTGAGTAGCCGATGACTCGCCAGAAGATGAGTGGGAAGTAACCTGGTAATCGGAGTCAGATGGATTAAGAGGTTGACGAAAGCAGCCCGCTTTAGGACAATCATTGACAAGCAAATTAGAGACCTCTGAACGGCGTTTCTGAACCGGACTGTTTGGTAAACCGGCGGAGGTAACTACCTGGCCGCTGTGCCGGGTTGTGCGACAAGCTTCGTGCTGTTGGGTCTTCATAAGAAATTTGGGATCCAAATAAGCAAGAGGATGAGAAAATTTAACTTTCCGGTTTGCCTGACGGATTTTTAGCGAAGGCAAAGGTTCTGAATCGGAAGAGAGAATAATTACCTCTGCAGCATCAGCGTGGCTGGCTTCGGCATCATCCTGACAAATATCATCCTCAATAAGACGCATGAAAAATAAGCCAAGTGAGTCAAGCTCTACCTCAAGGTCTGGATTATCCACATCATCATCAGGGGCCGGATTAGAAGATGCAGTAGTTCTTTTCCTGTGGGTAGTCTTCTTTACAGCTTTAGTCTTTTGCCGGGTTGCTCTTTCCGGTTTGTCTAGTTTTTCCGGTTTCTCCTGCGGTAATTTCTTGCTCCAAAATGGATCATTGCCCTGATTACACAGACACTGATATTAAACAATGACCAGATATATCAATAACAGATTCAGTAAAAGGAAAAATCAAGGTCTTACAGCTGGCGGTTTGTTGGTGGCACAGAAGGGAAGCAGGCCGTTTTTAGCACAGATATGTTCCGGTTCATTTAGCATCTTATTCACAGCCTCTGTGATTTCTTCATCGGTGAGCTAGATTTTGGAATGTCGCAGTGGGTCATCAACACTGCCGGTATACTCGCACATCAAACCAGAGCGCTGACTAAGGGGCAGTATGCTCCATGATATCCAACAGCGAGCGAGATCAACCCCTGTTAAACCGTTGGCCATAAAGGCTCTGAGCTTCGACAGTTGAGGAGCATATTTGCTTCTTTCCTAGGCAGTCAATCTTTGCGGAAAAGGGTGTGTATTGCTGAGCCGCTCCGGACGAAAGTCGGGCAAGGGATTCTCACCAGCAGGGGAGGTGTCTTTGCAGTAGAACCATGTCTAATTCCACTCTTTGGGGTGGTTGTGCAGTTTGGCGTGAGGGTATGTGACCTCTTTCCTTTTCTGGATCGCCACACCACCCAACTCCGTATTAGAGCCGTCAGTAAACTCAGTACGGCGGTTTAGATGGAAAAGGTCTCAGAACAATTCCACTGTGGGCTCCTCTTGAAAGAACGCTTCACAGAGCACTTGGAAGTGACACATATTTGTAACAAAATTGGGGCCAGTGTCTTGTGGATGGAGTTGGAAATCAGCCAAAACATCTTGGTAAAATTTAGAACCGGGTGGCTTAAAGCCCCGAGCTAAGTGATCTACGAAAACAACAACCTCTCCTTCTTGAGGAGTGGGAGGGCATTCTTTGCCAGGAGCCCTCCAATGGATGGTATCTTTGCTGCCTAAAGCACCGATCAGGACTAGATCGTCCAGCTGAGCTTCTGTGACGCGAGAAGGAACCCAATTGCATTCATATACTTGCTTGGCCATGATGGAATCTACAAGGTAGAAGATCCCGGTTCAAAAATGCATTTGATCAAGGTACATTGGTATGTGCAATGTTAAACCAGAGACAGATCTATCTGAACTGGAGTTCTATGAAGCAACAACATCTGGCGGTTCAACAAGGGGACTAATGGTATATACCGGTTTGGCAATTTTTTCCTACAAGGTTAAACCGCCGGGTTTAAACATTGAAGCAGATGAGTAAGTTTATAGAAACAGATTTCGTAAGATTTTTCTACAGCGATGGATCTGAAGCAAGTTCAGAAAAAAGATAAATATTCAGAGGTCCAAAAGGAGCAGTACCGAATCAATGAGCAAGACGTACATACAGATCTATGGTTTTGAGAGGTGTAAGTGAAGGCGAAGGGTAAACAGCTACCATTGCACAGAATAAAGATTTGCGGAGCCATCTAAAGATCTATCGTATGAGCAAGAGGCAGATGATGAACACTGAAGAACTGTGAAACCCTAGGTCAGATCTGCGGGGGAAAGGATAGAAGATTTACCGTAGCTGAGGAAGACGCGGAAGGTTGCCGCGATGCTCTGTGCGCTCAGGTTGATGCAGCGGCCAAGGTTGAGGCAGAGGTCGACGGCGGCGGCAGAGCTCTGAGGCTGGCGACGCGAGGAAGACGAAGAAGGCACGAAGGGGAGAAAAGAAATGACCCTTCGGTCCTATTTATAAGGCGAAAGAACATGTGTCAGGCGCGACAATCAAGGGGCCACGAAACGGAGTTGTCGCCTCGATTTCCGCAGATCTATTAAACAAAGAAGCATAATGGATAGCTTCGTTATGACAGGTGACGTCACTCCGGTTTACAGCAATCAGAGAAGATGACATCATGGCGGTTTACCAATTTATGAGAAGATGTTGAAGATGAAGCTTTTGTTAAAGGATTGACATGAACCCGTTCAAATCAATCTGGGGCCTAATGTTGGGGATATTACTACTGGGCGTAAACCGGCATATCTGGGCCGGGTTAAACTTTGTCAGTAGTTAAGTATGTTAAAGCCCAAGAAGGCAGATGAGGGCTCAAGGCCCATGGTCGGTTCAAGGCCTGTAGACGTAAACCGGCATTAGTAGTTAACTTGTATTGTAAGTTAGGAATAAGTAGAGACCAAACCGGATACATCTATGAGCCGGTATTGGGACTCTGTAAGCCGAAAGGAGTCACCCGTGTATATAAGGGGACGACCCGGCGGCGGTTCAGGGACAACTGACAACAACTCGAGACATAGGCGAAGCTTGTTTGCTCCCTAGTCATCGAAACCCCATCAATTCCATCACAACTAGACGTAGGCTTTTACCTTCATCGAAGGGGCCGAACTAGTATAAACTCTCTTGCGTCCCTGTGTCCGCTTTAACCCCTTCAAGCTAACCCGTCGCGATGGCTCCACGACTAAGTCCTTTCTCTAGGACATCTGCCGTGACAAAGCCACGACAGTACCCGTTGTTTTGGACCCGCCGTGGAGTGTGCTTTTTGGTGGAGGGTAGTAAAAACTTTACCATTCTGTTTGGGAACCACCTATAATATATATAGCATGGAAGATACCGAGATCTCTTGGTTGTTATGTTGACAATGAAAGCATACCGCTCAAAATTAAATTCATCTCTATTTCAAAAAGCTCGAGCTCTGGCACATCTACAAATCTCTGCTTCCCTCTGTGAAGGGCCTATCTATTTACTTTTATTGCTGAGTCATCATCCTCTTATAAAAAGCACCAGTTAGAGAGCGCCACTTTCATTTGTATGCTTTGCTATTAATTGATATTGAGTATGACTGTCACTGGATCTCTTTTACCATGAATTACAATGTCTAGTCAGTCCTTGATCTTCAGGGGTGCTCTGCATTTATGTTTTGCGGTCTCGGAAAGGGCTAGTGAGATACCATTTTGTTATATCATATCATGATTGTTTTGAAAAAAGTGTTGTCATCCGAGATAATTATTATTACTTGCAAGTTAATTATGCCACTGATATGAGTAAATGTGAGACCTAAATGTTATTGTGAATATGGTTAGTCCATAATCTTTGCTAAAAACCTGAATGCTGGCTATATATATTTACAACAACAGGAGCAAAAGAGTTCGTAAAAGTTTTTCTTTTTCACTTTCAGTTTATCAACTGAATTGCTTGAGGAGAAGCAAAGGTTTAAGCTTGGGGGAGTTGATACGTTTCCAGTGTATCTACTTTTCCTAATGTTTTTCTTGTTTTGACTCTAATTTGCATGATTTGAATGAACCTAACCCCGGACTGACACTGTTTTTAGCACAACTACCATGGTGTTGTTTTTGTGCAGAAATGAAGGTTCTCGGAATGGAACGAAAATTTGTGAGGAATTTTTACATCAATAAAGAGAATTTCTGGAGCCAAGACCCACTAGAGGGGGGCACCTGGGTGGGAACAACCCACCAGGGCGCCCCCCCTACTGGTGCACCCAGGTGTCTTGTCCTCACCTGGTGGCCCCGTAGACCTCAACCCTGATAATATAAAATCACATATTTGGAGAAAAAATCAGGGAAAAATAATTATTGCGATCCACGAGATGGAGCTGCCGTCACCTCATGTTCTTCATCTGGAGGCTCCAGAGAGGGGGGTCTTCGTTCTTCGTCGTCACCAACCCTTCTCCATCGCCAATTCATGATGCTCCCCACCGGGAGTGAGTAATTCCTTCGTAGGTTCGCTGGTCGTGGGTGAGGAGTTGGATGGGATTCATCATGTAATCTAGTTAGTTTTGTTAGGGCTTGATCCCTAGTATCCACTATCTTCTGAGATTGATGTTGCTATGACTTTGCCATGCTTAATGCTTGTCACTTTGGGCCTGGGTGCCATGATTTCAGATCTGTATTGTTTATGTTATCACCATTATATCCATGTTCTAGATCCGATCTTGCAAGTTATAGTCACCTACTATGTGTTATGATCCGGCAACCCCGGAGTGACAATAGTCGGGACCACTCCCGGTGATGAACATAGTTTGAGGAGTTCATGTATCCACCGTGTTTTAATGCTTTGTTCTCAGGTGATGGGCATCAGAGGCCTGCCAGGGGGCCCACGAAACAGGGGGGCGCGCCCAGGGGGTAGGGCGCGCCCCCACCCTCGTGGATGGTGGGTGGCCCCCTCCGATGCTTTCTTTGCCCAATATTTTTTATATAATCCAAAACTGACTTCCGTGGAGTTTCAAGACTTTTTGAGTTGTGCAGAATAGGTCTCTAATATTTGCTCCTTTTCCAGCCCAGAATTCCAGCTGTCGGCATTCTCCCTCTTCGTGTAAACCTTGTAAAATGAGAGAGAATAGGCATAAGTATTGTGACATAATGTGTAATAACAGCCCATAATGCAATAAATATTAATATAAAAGCATGATGCAAAATGGACGTATCAGCTTGCTGGACGGTGATGGGTTGGATGATATTTATCATGTAGTCGAGTTAGTTTTGTTAGGGTTTGATCCCTAGTATCCATTATGTTCTGAGGTTGATGTTGCTATGAATTTGCTATGCTTAATGCTTGTCACTAGGGCCTGAGTGACATGATTTCAGATCTGAACCTATTATGTTTTCATGAATATATTTGTGTTCTTGATCCTATCTTGCAAGTTGTAGACACCTATTACAAGTTATGTTCTGCATACCCCAAGGTGGAAATAATTGGGATTCTTTTCGGTGATTGCCGTAGTTTGAGGATTTCATGTATTCACTAAGTGCTAATGCTTTGGTCTGGTTCTCTATTAAAAGGAAGCCTTAATATCCCTTAGTTTCCATTAGGACCCCGCTGCCATGGGAGGGTAGGTCAAAAGATGACATTCAAGTTCTTTTCCATAAGCACGTATGACTATATTCAGAATACATGCCTACATTATATTGATGAATTGGAGCTAGTTCGTTGTCACCCTAGGTTATAATTGTTGCATGATGAATGCCATCCGACATAATTATCCATCATTGATACATTGCCTGCGAGCTTTTCACATATTGATCTTTGCTACGTTACTTTGTCATTGCCCTTGTTACAATTGCTACAAAACTGCCACTATTACTTTTGCCATCGTTATCGTTACTTCCATACTATTTTGCTACTAAATATTTTGCTGCAGATATTAAGTCTTTCAGGTGTGGTTGAATTGACAACTCAGCTGCTAATACTTGCGAATATTCTTTGGCTCCCCTTGTGCCGAATCAATAAATTTGGGTTGAATACTCTACCCTCGAAAACTGTTGCGATCCCCTATACTTGTGGGTTATCACCTGCCAATGGAATTAATGGATGAATGTTTTGATTCCCTTTTTTGTTCTATTTCTTCTGAAACTGGTTGTATCATGTGATGTGGCATGGATAGATGGGGCACTAGGAAGGTTGAGGCAGATAGTGGCGTGAATACATGGGGGTCACCAGAAGGTCAAGGAAAATGGTGGCATGAATAGACGAGGGCACTGGGAGGTATAGGAAGATAGTGGGGAGCATAGACAGGGGCGAGGGGGTTAATGAAGATGGTGGTATGGATAGTGTGGGCATGGGGAGATCAAAGAAGATGGTGGTGTGAGTAGATGGGGGCCTTGGGGAGATCGAGGAAGATGGCAGCGTGGATAGATGGTGCCACTGAGGACGCTAAGGAAGATGGTGGCATGGATAGATAAGGTGACCGGGGGTGGCAGGGAGATCAAGGGAGGTGGTGGGGGATATATGGGAGCACCAAGGAGATCGAGCAGGATGGTGGCACCGGGAAGGTGGGGGTGACGAGGAGATCAATGAAGATGGTTGTGTGGATATATAGGGGCGTACGGGAGATCAAAGAAGTTGTTGGTGCAGATAGATGTTCTACAGGTGAGGTTGGCGAAGATGGGGAGTGCTAGGGAGGTAGAAGATGAGAGTAGGGAGGTCGGGAGGTAAGGATGTGGCCCTTTTATGCGATGACTTGGGGGATTTGTACAAGAGATAGAGAGGGCAGTGCGAGTGGTTGGTGGAGAGAAATAGAAAGAGCGTTTAAACTGGAAGGGCGTGCGAAGGGACGTCAAGCTGTCAAGGATAGTTTTCGAGTTCTAAATGGAAATGGTGTGAAGAGGTGAGATGATCGATTCTCTAGCATGCCTCTCTTGCTAATGGTTATTGCCATCGTGGTGAAGCAGATGAAGGGCTAGATGGGGCAAGATTTGAAGAGGACCATTATTTCTATGTGTGTGTGGATGGAATTGATTTATTTTCCATTACAACATAAACTATTGATGGAATTAATGTGAAAATAAGTTGATTACTTTTTTCTATTTGTTTTTAACCAAAATTGGTTGTATCATGTGATGATGGCATGGATAGACGGGGCGCCAGGGCGGTCCAGAAAGATGATGGCGTGAATAGAAGGGGTGATGTTGGAAATGTATTATTATATTTCCATGTTAAAATCAAGTTTATATTTATGTGCTATAATTACATTGATTATTGATTATGAGGTTCGTAGGAAACTCAATTGCACGTGTGGAAGAATAAACACCAAATAGATCCCGATGAGTCCCTTTAGTGATATGATAAATACATAGCAAAAATGATTTTGGCCTTTTTCCCAAGAGGTGACCTTGAGGACGTGCACCTTGAAGACAAGGGCTTCTAAGAAGCTTTTGCAAGAGGATTAAATTCCTATTCACACCGGATCATAATCAAGTTGCAACAGAGAACACTTATAATAAAAATAGGCATGGGTATGAGGACTTAATTCTTACAACCATATACTTGTGCACAAGATCATTGTGATATTAATTAGTGCCCTGGAAAACACCCGTTAAGATGTGCTTGCAACATATCGAATGGGGGATGTGTCCAAATTACGTCTTGATTGGAGTGTGTCCTGCATCAAGAGTCTGTTGTCCAACCGAAGGCCCTATCCATCACATGGAGTTGCCTCGATAATTAAGATAGAATCAGAAAAGGGTATTGGGTGTTTAATGACTACACCTCTTATATCCCCAGAGATAGGATTCATGCTACCATACTAAACCTTTCTATCACTGGTGTTCAAAATAGTATTTGTCGGTCTCTCTGTCTTTAGCATCCTTGTGGCTTGAACTCCGTGATCCTGGGTACCTGCAGGGATGAAGAACGCGGGAGAGACAAGAGACAACTATGAAGCAGTTTTATTTCACACATACGAGATGTTACTTCAAAGTCATTCCATCGATATCTCCAACAAGTACATAGGGTTGCAAGGGTCTGCCTCAACCGATGACTTTAACGAATTACTCACACATGGCGGCTCTCAGATCGCAGGAAGAAATCATTAAAGGACATGTCGAGATGAATGCTTTATTGTTAATATGTATTAAAATGTTTGCCGGATGGGATACAAATTACAAGGTATGGATAAATTGGGATGAATGATTTGGTGATGGAGATGGTGGTGGCTATGGAGATGGAGATGGAGAAATGGCGGCTAGGGTTTGTGGATGCTACTGGTAAGGAAGATGGAGGTCTGCCAAATTGCCCTGGTCCAATTCAAGTGTTGGCCCTTTAACAAAAGTTGGAGGATTGGACGCCACGGTGCCATGGGCACCTAGTACGAGCGATGGTATGAGCACGTGTGCTCATATCAGACACCGCCTTGTGCTCTGGAATGTTCCTGCACCTCCCATTTGATCTATCTTATCTCCTATTCGCTTCTTTCCATACATGTGCTTGATTTAGTCCATATATGTGTTTGTATCCTCTTGATGCTCTATATTAAGTCAATAAAATTCACCCTTTGTCAAAAAAAATCCATATATAGCTAATTTCCTATGGAAACAACATTAAGAGAGGATTTTGAAATCCTTTGCATTTATTAGTCATTAGTATGAATATCGGAGCAGATATCGCGGTTTTTATAAAATAAACTAGTTTAACCTCATGTACGATGAGCGTAAAAATAGCACTTGTCAACTCTTCCATACTTAAACTTAATCATCCTCGAGCAACATAGATAGAAATACAAACCATAAAGAACTCACTTGTCTAAACCAAAATAATGAGAATGTTTTGGTTCGCTTATGATCGGTATGCCTAGTATGCTTCTTGATGTGAAAACTTAGTATAGTTGTAACGGTGACATGGTTATTATGCGAGTGTTAGTGAAGCAAAAATAATCAACACAAATATCTTTCTTAACTAGACAAAATAATAAAGTAGCTTCTATTCACTTTACACTAGTTAACACTTGCTTGCGGGGACGCAGGGAAGATAATTTTTGTTCTTGAGCAATGAAAACCTAAATTAGTGAGTGAAAGGTATGCAAAGACAACATAATTCTACAGTAACTCACTAACACACCCACGGGTGTCTCATCATTGCTTGTTGAAAATTTTGTTGTCTGGTGATGGGATTATGCAAAAGAAATTATCATGCATTGGGTTTCGTAGTGGCTTAAATTTGAGTACTATGGACCAATATGTTGTCTTCCGGCGGCTGCTGTAGCCTTCAACCAATTTTCCCGAGACGATTTGTGCTGGTGTTGGTGAACCTACCCATCCCCAAACCTCTCCATGTTCACGGGGTTGCGCACATAGATCTCCCGTCAACTGCCCAGTCCCCCAAGATATTTGCCGCCCAGGACATAATCTCCCCCACCAAGTGTGACGCCAGCTCCATTAGGGCGCTCGTCGTATCCACCTGCGGCGCATTCGCGCGCCATCCCACCGACGGGCAAGCCGAGAGCCGCATCACACACTGGCCACAATGATGAGACGCGACCTTTTCCTCGGAGTCGCCGGAATCGCCATTGACGGGCGCCTCCCCGCTTGCCTCCGCCAAGACCCAAAACCGCCCTACTACAACCACCGAGCATGTCCCCGCGCCACCGCCCACCACCCTGGCCTGTCTCATGTCGGCCTCAAGTTCTCCCTACCAAGATCCGCCGGTGACGCGCTGGGCACTGTGGCAAGAAGCGTGGAGGGAGAGGGGGAGCACGGACGAGAGCGTCCTCGTCAACGGTCATATATTCCTAGTGGTTGTTCAGTGATGTGTCTTCACTTAAAACTATACAAGGATCTTGTAGTTGAACAAATCTTCAAGTCATAGTTCTTTTTATAGAGATATGTTTAACATATTTAATCCCGAAGTTTCTGATTAGGCCTCCACAAGAAGGGAAAATTTAGTTTAGGTTTAGAGGCCTTTGGACTTTGGTATGACCAAGCTACATGCAAGCAAGTACTCCCTCTGTTTTTATTTACTTCACATATATTTGTCTCAGGTCAAACTTTCTAAACTTTGACCAAGTTTATACACAAAAATAATTAACATCCACAATACCGAATCAGTACCATTAAAATCGGCATTCAATATATTATCACACTATATATATTTTTTATTATGAAAATTTAGATTATTTTTGCTAAATTTGATCAAATTTTATAAAGTTTGACTTAAGTCAAAGTTAATATGCGGAGTAAATAAAAATGGAGGGAGTATGTGCCTCTCAGAGGGTGCTATATGCCATCATGCAACTCAATTGCTCACAACTAGTACTATACGGTACGGTACTACTGGTGAGTTAGTAATTAATTGCATTGATGGTGGTATCTCCACATATGTGGCCAGATCGAGATAGAGCTTTGGAATCCAAACAGGGTAGCCATATACACATCGAAGCCTCTACTAGCTAATTACATTCATCAATTGGGTCGAGTAGTGTTACTAGCTACGACTAGGCAACGATGAAGCAAACTAGTGTATGTGATACTCGATGCACGCATGAACGCATTGGCTAATGCATATGGAGTACATGGCCAACGTACATGATCTCCTTGCATGTCCATGGGTGCGGCTTGGGAGGCAGCCGGAATCCAGGATGTGCGGACTTCCAAGATCATTCTTACAAAATGCAAAGAATCGACTGTGATGGATGCACAAAATGCGCATGCCCGGTTTACTTCGTGTTGCATACCAGGACTATCCTATCAGTTTGTCCACATGGGATATGTTCCCCATCCCAAAGAAGCACCGCCTGTGGATATCCCCGAAGAGTACGGAAAGGAAGTTGTAACATAACAGGATGCACTGGTAAGTGATAACTGCCAGGTCAAAACTATCTGAGCTAATAAACCGGGAGGGCGTTCACATGCTTAATTGATAAACTGAAAGGAGCCAGGAATGTTAAATTCAGCTTTTCAAATGGCAACTGATCCATACAGTCAATCATGTCTTATGCTAGTGACTTCTTCCGTAGATTAATAAATTGCTTTGTTGTCATAATCCTTGCATCAGGTGCTTGATTATTAATATGCCAAGTACGTTCATGTTTATTCGTAACAAAGAAGCTACATATATAATGAATTTTGAGTGTAATGCCGACCTAGTGATGTATTCTTGATGCTTGGCATTTCTAGATTTAGAATGTCCTCTTAGTTTGTTATCTACATATGGCGAATGTTACATGACTTATCCTGCTTACAAGTTAAAACTAGCTCAAGTTTTCTAGCCAAAAGAACTAGCTTGAACTAAAAATTGCAATCCACAAGTTTTGAATATACAATTTCGATCTTGAAGCGATGCACGGCATAGTACTGGACCAAATGAGACTAGCTCATTGTTGTGACTTCCATCCATCCTCTTTCTTTGATCTCCTCTGGTCCAAACTAGGATATATCTTACTAATACAAAAAAAAAACATATATCTAGCAATTCACTACTTACTGGTTGTGGCATCTTCAACGCCGACCCTCAAACCTCCCGCAACCGTCCGGACCATGCTGTCCGGAGCGCAGAAGCCATCCAATGTGGTATTCTATCTGTCTGTGGCATGGTCGGACGCGTTTTCTCCTTTAAACCGGAGACAAAAGTAAGGAAGCTTTGCGGGAGTCCAGACCGATCCCATACCCGCTTCTTATCACACTAGTGCAGAACCGGGCAATAGCACCGGTTCGTAAGGCCCTTTAGTGCCGGTTTGGTAACCGGCGCTAAAATGTAGGCACTAAAGGTCCCCTCCTTTAGTACCGGTTCAGCACGAACCGGTGCTAAAGGGCAACCACGTGGCACGAGCCAGCTTCGGGGGCAGGGAGCCCTTTAGTACCGGTTGGTGTCACCAACCGGTATTAAAATGTTTGGGGGGTTTTGGGTTTATGATTTCTTTTTCATTTAATTTTGTGTTTTCTATTTAATTCTTTTTCGTTTGCTGGTATTTTACGATACTACATATTGTACACGTTATGCATATATATAAATAGAATTTCTAGTAGAACGACCGGTCATTATATATATATATATATATATATATATATATATATATATATATATATATATATATATATATCATCGAATGTCTCACAACCACCATTAATTAATTCACACATATATACACACATGTATATATATATATATATACAATTTCTCCTAATTGGTGCCTTCGGAGCCAGTGGCATTAGCCTAGCTAATTGGTGCCTTTGGAGCACGATAACAATTGGAAGTGGTTCATGGGGGCGGTAGCGGGTAATAGTATTCTCCTTTGGGATCTATGACCTGGTCGAGCAAAAATCCCGCTATTTCCTCTTGAATTGCTTCTATGCGGTCCTGTGCTAGGAGCTTGTCCCGCACCTCTTTGAACTGTTAAGAAGGAGATGAATATGCATGTGTATTAGTTGTGTGACTAGATATCGATAATGGTGTAAAAGTTGTGAATGGTGTTCTGACAATCGATATCGTACCCACTCCTGTCTTTGAGATTTGCTCCTTTCGGACGCCATCATGCGAATGTTCTCGCAAACATAGTATGCACATAGATCATTTCCCGGCGCCTGTTACAGGGCCTTTACGAGAATGGAATTTTGATCAGATAATAATTAATCAAGCATGAGTATTAAAGAGATGGCAGCTAGGTAGTACTACTTAATTACTTACCTTGGGTCGATACCATTTCAGACTTTGTTTCCATGGGCCTGGAGTGACCCTGATGAACTTTGCCCAAGCCCTGCCCGCCCACAAAGAAAATGAATAAATGGGTTATTAAATAGTTGTTATCAGGAAATGACGAACTAATAAAATAGGCCGAGATATAGTTAATAATGATTGAAATTACCTGTTGACTATCCCCTTCACGATGCCATAGTCACTTGCTTTCTTAAGTAGCGAGTCTAGTACTTCAACTGTTTCTTGATCAACTTTAATGATTAACAAGATCCAGTGAAATCTGCATGCACACATGTTTGCATGTCTTAATTAAGCGGGCATATGTAAGCAAAAACATGTAGCTATAGCTAGTAGGGAAAAACAGAATTTGTAGTACAAGACAGTGTGACTCACTGGAAGTTGTAAGGAAGTAGTATATCTTCATTGTATTTGAGTTCCTTGAAGAACTGTAGCATGCTTTTCTCTACACATTTTGCGTGATATGGATCTATTTTCCATGTGTATTCATTAATGGTATTTGGATCAACGAACCCAATGCCATAGCGTCCACTTTTTTTCATTTTATAAATCTTCATCCTGCATAATACCACAAAAAAGAGTATAGTGAGGATAATTACAGGTAATGATTGATCAAAATGATCAGCTAGCTTGAGACTTAAATTACAGAAAGAAATCACTTACAGACAATAGCAACTGATGATAGATTTGTCGAGTGCGTCTTTATTGTATAGCTGAAAAAGTTCTGAATACTCAACGGTCACAGCTTTCTTATGGTAGTAATGCTCCTCGTTGACATTCACCATGAGGGACTCTCGATTGGAAATCTTGGTAATGTTCATGTACCGTTGGTGCAATGCATACATTCTCGTTGGGAGCTTATTGACCTCCTCTGGCTCGACCAAAGGTTGGCCCCGGGCATATTTCCATTTTATTTCCTCCTCTCTAGTCGGAGACATGGGCTCGATATCGAGGAGTTGTCCAACAGTGATCCCGATCGATTCATCCTACGCAATATGCTCCTCGGTTATTACGACATCGCCCAGCCCGGGAACGTTAACGGTTTGCCCACAATAATATTGGGCGCGCCTACTCTCATGTGTTGTTGGCACACCAAGCGGGGGGATTGATTGCGCCGCCTGTTCTCCCAGCTGGGGAACGGTTTTACCGCTCCTTTTGCCAGCTGATTTGCTCGAGCTCGAGCTCGCCTCTTTCTGTAGACGTGCTCGATTTAACTTCTTAATGTGGCGCTCATAGTCTGAGTCAACAGGCTTGGGAGCTGGTGGTCTAGCCATACGAATGAAGTGGTCAATCTTTTCCACACGCACTTTCTCCCTTGGCGGCGGTGGCGGTTTCGGTGCAAAATGGGCTTCCACCTCGGCCTTCGATATGGCTACGTTTTCCTCCTCGGACTTGTCGTAAGGCCTCTGCGAAAGAGGCGCGAGGCTTCTTGGACCATATTGAAATCGCTTGCCTCCGCATGTACCTGCAGTACTACCTCGACTTGTATCGCTACGCACCATAGCTGAGGCGTCTCTCTTTCGTGATTGCTGAGGCGGCGAAGACGGGTGACGTGGCTGAGTTGGAGGAGGAGGAGTGGCCTAAAGTTGTGCCGGACTTGGAGGAGGAGTTGCCTGAAGCTGTGTCGGACTTGGAGGAGGAGTGGCCTGACTCTTTGCCGGACTTGGAGGAGGAGTGGCCTAAAGATGTGCCGGACTTGGAGGAGTAGTGGCCTGACGCGTTGGTGGACTTGAAGGAGCGGGAGTATGCTGACTCGGTGGCGGACTGCGACGAGGAGTCGGATGACGCGGTGTCGGTGGCCTTGGAAAGATGATGCAATCCTTTCTCCATAGGATGATACGATGGTTGGCCTCTCCTAGTGTGTGCTCATCGTCACCTCCAGGAATGTCAAGCTCTAGCCCCAAATATTGGTCCACCACCTCATCAACCAAGACACGGGCATAGCTCGCTGGAATCGGGTTGCAATGGAAGGTTGCCTCGGGGGGATTTGTAAAAGCAAGGGCGTCTGCCACCTTCATGGATATGTTCTTCATTTTTAAGTGTAGCTCGCAGTTAGTGTTCTCCATGATGTCATCCACTGGGTAGCTATCCAGCAATGCGTCACCCGGGGCGGAATCCACGCTGCTTCTCGGCATGGATGGGATGGTGCTATCCATTGGTGGATCATCCGCTAGCTGCTGAGACCCCCTTTGCTGGCTAAGTGAGTCGATCTGCTCCTGCTGCCGCTGGAATTTGATTGCCAAGTCCGCGTGCGCTGATTCTAGGCCTTGAAGGCATTCATAGTCTAGATTCCTCTGCTCCTCCTCCATCTTCCTCTTCTTCTCCTCCGCAATCTTCTTTCTCGCACGGGTTCTGTAGTCGGCGTTCCAGTCCAAAAACCCCTCATACCACAGAATAGCGCCCATGCCTCGTGTTCTTCCCGGGTGTTCAGGATTTCCCAGGGCACGCGTAAGCTCGTCGTTCTCTCTGTTGGTCTCGAACAACCCGGACCGAGCCTCTTCTATTGCAACAAGTAGCTTATCTTCGGCTCCGTCCAGACATGCCTTCTTGGAAACTTTGCCTGTCTTCGGGTCCAACTCCCCCCATGCGCATAGAACCAAGTCCTGCACCTGGGGGGCCAGCTCAATATTTCTGGAGTGACACCTGCATCCAGCATCTCTTTCTCAGACTTATCCCACTTAGGCAATCCCACCGCATAGCCACCTGGCCCCAGCTTATGGAACTTATCCTTTTTTGCGGCATTGGCCTTGTTTATTCTCGACCGTTCCTTAGATAATTCCGAATTCTTGAATTTCACGAAATCGTCCCAATGAGCACTTTGCTTCTCTAGTACTCCCTCGAATACTGGAGTCTTCCTTCCTCCATTGATGTACTTGGCCCATTCACGAATCTTGTGGTTCTTGAATGCAACCGCCATCTTCCTAAGAGCATGGTCCTTGACTTTGTCCACATCTGCTTTTGTGAAATGAACTGGTAGGGTGAAATGTTCCATGAGCATTTCCCAAAGCAAATGTTTTTGTCTGTCGTCGACAAAAGTAACTCCTGGACGTGGCTTTGATGGCTCTCTCCATTCTTGAAGGGAGATCGGGAGTAGGTCCTTCACAAGAACTCCGCACTCACGAACGAACTTGTCCGCAATCTTCTTAGGTGTGAATGGTTCGCCATTAGGTTTGATTGCCTTGATATTGTACTTTACGCCCTCCTTCAACTTTTTGTTCGGGCCTCGTTTCGTCCTGTTGCCTGAAGATTTGCTCGATCCGGATGGTTGAAAGAAGAAAGATCGATTCGTTAATATATCTTCAAGTCATTTAAAACATGTGATGATCACCAGATACCTGCTTATATAAATATATATACCTCGCCGGTCTTTGTTGTTTCAAGATCAACATTTTCTTCGTCATATTCATAGTTCACGACTTCATCAATTCGGTCGTCGCGATCGAATATCATATCACCCTCCCCGGTGTTGTTTAGATATTCGGAGCCATCATAATCTTCTTCATTCTGATCATCATCTGGCCCGTGAGGATTGCGTATGATATTGAACAGGGCCTCTTCTCCCTCTCTACCGGTATTGTCTGCCATAGATTTTGTTTAACTAATCCAAAAGAAATATATTCAAATTACAATGCATGGATGCAATCAATTAATAAGGAAAAACTGAATCAATCATAGTACATAATAAGCATCATTGAATATAATCTTGAATACGTCTTCTCAAATAATAGATATAATCTCGAATACATCGTCTCGAATAATAGATATAATCTCGAATACATCGTCTTGAATAATAGATATAATCTCTAATACATCGTCTCAAATAATATATAATCTCGAATACATCGTCTCGAATATTATATATCGAGTACATCACTGGCTAGGTAGCTAATAAAGATCGAATACTACAGAAGAATCTAGGACACTCGCGGTTCCTTCGGCGTGGGCGGTGGACACCCAAAGAGAAGGAACCCTCACATGATCATAGCTGAAGTGAGATCCCTGAAGAAACTGCCAGGTATTGGAGAACCTGCCGCCCTCTAACGCAACCATGTAGCGATGGACGTGCTCGTCCTCCTCCCTGGCACGGCGATGTACCTCCTCCGGCGGGGCCGGCTCCCTCTGCACCGAAACTGGCCCACGCGAATGCCACCAAACGAGATCAAGGTCGACGACGGGACCCGGGGCCGGGTTCCTCATCAAGCGGCGCGCCCCTCCAGGTAGCACCTCCCAGTGCCAGCCCGGCGGAGCCCAGTCCCGGACATGGGTCAGCCGGACATCGTCGCGGACGGGTCGACGGCGAGGATGTGGGTCGGGCATCGTCCAGAACAAATACTAGCTATATGCCCGCAAAAAGTAACATTTTTTTAATGATTGGATTTTGATAACTAAAATTTCTAACATTTCTATATAACTAACATTCCTATAACATTTCTAACAATGCTATATAACTAACATCTCTAATATTTCTATAACTAAAAAAGAGAAAAAAAATAATAACATTTCTATATATATAACTAACATTTGTATAACATTTCTAATATTTCTATAACTAAAAAACAGAAAAATTTCTAACTTTTTTATAACTATTTCTATAACTAAAAAACAGAAAAAATTCTAACAATTCTAACTATTTTATAACTATTTCTATAACTAAAAAACAGAATAATTTCTAACAATTCTAACTATTTTATAACTATTTCTATAACTAAAAACAGAAAATTTCTAACAATTCTAACATTTCTATAACATTTCTAATATTTCTATAACTAACTATGTGTGTGTGTGCTCACCGGCGAGGCGAGAGGCGACGGGGGCGGCGACGGGGACGGCGACGGGCGCGGCGACGACGGGGATGGCGACGATGGGGACAAGGACGGGGCAGCGACGACGGGGACGGGCCGGGGCGGCGACGATGGGGACGGGGCGGCGATGACGGGGA
>NC_057809.1:55359568-55363643 GCF_018294505.1 Triticum aestivum | reverse complement strand
GGGACGACAGGGACGGGGGCGACGGGGACGGGGGCGGCGATGAGGGTTATGGAGATCGGGGCGGCGGGCGACGGGGCAGAGGAGAAGAGGCAGAGGAGAAACTGAAATTTTTGAAGTGTTTAGTTATATAGGATGGACCTTTAGTACCGGTTGGAGCCACCAACCGGTACTAAAGGCCTGTTTTGGCCAGGTCAAGCGGCGGGAACCGCACCCCCTTTAGTGTCGGGTGGTGGCTCCAACCGGTACTAAAGGCCCCCCCCTTTAGTACCGGTTGGTGCTACCACCCGGCACTAAAGGGGGTGCGCTGGCACAGGTGCGGTGCGAAATGTTTAGTCCCACCTCGCTAGCCGAGGGGCGTCCGCACTGGTTTATAAGCCCCGGTGCGGTAGCTTCCTCGAGCTCCTCTCCAAAGCAGGCCTACTGGGCCTAAATGTTCTGTGCTGCCCTGTGGGCCTACTGGGCCTTTGCGGGCCTGCATCCTGGCCCAACAACAGGTTGGGTTTCTAGTCGTATGCAGGCCGCTGTGGCGCAGTAGGTGGGCTTTTTTTTCTTCTTTTTTTTTCTTTATTTATTTTTGTTTGAGTTGTTTTTTTGCTGTATTTAGAGTTTCTTTGTGAATATCTTTGCTTTAGGTATAAAAAATTACAAACTTTCTGTTAGTACCGGTAGTTTACAAATTTGAATAGTTTAAATTTTGATTTATTTGAAATTTGTGTGAATCACTAGTTTGTGAATAACTTAACTTTGAGAATAGATTTTTCAGTGATACTTTTTTCTTATGTTTAATGTTAGTGTGTTTTATCATTATATTCAATTTGGTAATGCTTAGGTTATTTAAAAAAATGAAATGCCTTTTGTAACGGATGAGTTTTCGTCCGAAACCCTGATACTTCGAAAGAGATTGTCCATTTAGTACACGAAGTGCATCCAGTTTTTGCGGTAACCCTCTCTACTTTTTTGCACATGCTATGTGGGTGAAATTATGATACCATGCCAACTTTCAACCTTTTCTGAGTTCATTTGAAATGCTTTTCAATTTCAGGGTCATTTAGCTTAAAAAATTTAGTAAAGGCATGAAAGAATTTGTTTACACATAAAATTTCTTCGCGTTTCAAATGCCAAAACACATAACTACCCTAACTATTACAGAGATTCCCTCCTGGGTGTGAAACACAGAAGAAAGTGATTATAGTGAAGCCGATCACATCCCAGATCTTTGGGTGTGAAACTATTACAGAGACCGCTCCGGGTGTTTGGAGCGTAGCAAATTCTTGTGTTCATCCATATACGGAGCCACCAAGGCGGAATTCTATAGAACTGTGTAGTGTGCTTCGGTGAGAGAATGTCCGTCCATACATATTATTTGTTCCCCTCCTAGCGTGTCTTTTCCATCCAGTCTACCCTTATGCCCGATTCAGGAACACCAATCGGCTTAAGGTCAGGAGTAAAGTCAATACAAAACTCAATGACCTCCTCATTTTCATGGCCCTTGGAGATGCTTCCTTCTGGCCTAGCACGGTTATGAACATATTTCTTTAAGACTCCCATGAACCTCTCAAAGGGGAACATATTGTGTAGAAATACAGGACCCAAAATGTTAATCTCTTCGCATAGGTGAACTAGGACGTGCGTCATAATGTTGAAGAAGGATGGTGGGAACACCAACTCGAAACTGACAAGACATTGCACCAAATCATTCTCTAACCTTGGTATGATTTCTGGATCAATTACCTTCTGAGAGATTGCATTGAGAAATGCACATAGCTTCACAATGGCTAATCGAACATTTTCCGGTAGAAGCCCCCTCAATGCAACCGAAAGCAGTTGCGTCATAATCACGTGGCAGTCATGAGACTTTAGGTTCTGGAACTTTTTCTCTGCCACGTTTATTATTCCCTTTATATTCGACGAGAAGCCAGACGGTACCTTAATACTAAGCAGGCATTCAAAGAAGATTTCCTTCTCTTCTTTGGTAAGAGTGTAGCTTGCATGACCCTGATGTATGTCGTCTTTTCCGTGCATACGTTGCTGGTCCTCCCGTGCCTCAGGTGTATCTTTTGTCTTTCCATACACGCCCAAGAAGCCAAGCAGGGTCACACAAAGATTCTTCGTCACGTGCATCACGTCGATTGCCATTAATTAACTCGGGAGAGCATCGGTCATCGTACATCCATTGCCGGCTCATCTTCAATACACAGCACCGAAAACATCAAATTAATACAATACATAAAGTTCATACATAAAGAGCATACAACACTTCAATGCAACAAACAAATAACTCTCTAGCTAAAGAATTTAAATGCAACAACAAATGCGATCAAGATCGCAACTAAGGTAACAATTGATCCAACAGCATAATGATACCAAGCCTCACTATGAATGGCATATTTTCTAATCTTTCTCATCTTCAAGCGCATTTTCTCCATCTTAATCTTGTGATCAGCGAAGACATCGGCAACATGCAACTCTAATTCCATCTTCAAATCCTCGTTTCTTTTCAATTTTTTCTTCAAATCCTCGTTTTCTCTTTCAACTAAATTTAACCTCTCGACAATAGGGTCGGTTGGAATTTAGGGTTCAACTACCTCCTACATAGAAATATCTATGTCAACTTGATGGGCATAATTTGTCATAAACACGAAATGCAATGAATAGTTTTAAAAGAGAATATACCACATCCGAATCATAACCCGGACGAGGGCCGACGGGGACGGATATCAAAACCATGGCACTATGCATAACAAACAACGTATGGGTAAGATAACTGTACTAGTAACTATATATCCAAATCACACAAACATCATTTTTTATATAAAACTTCATGAACAAGAGGCTCACCAGAAGGTGGTGCCAGCGACGGGACGTTGCGAGCGATCGACGGTGGTTACGACGGAGATTTAGAAGGTACTAAGTAAACCACACCTACGTATGCAAAACTAAGTGTTGTTTTTTATCTCAAATTGCATATAAATCAAATATTAGCACATATATATAATTCCTCCCAAATTACTAAACTCAAAAATCAATCACTATATAAAGCATTGCACGAGCTAATCTAGCAATGAGAGATGAAAGGAAAGAGTTGCTAACCTTTATGACCATTTGAATGGATGGGGGCCTTCAAATCTTGGGCAAAATGTGTGATGAGCTTGAGAGGAAGAGGGAAAAGAACAGAGAGGAGAGGGGAAAGGGGAAGAACAGAGCGAGCTCGGGTGGACGAAGGGTCTATGTAGGATGACCTTTAGTACCGGTTCGTGATATGACCCGGTACTAAAGGTGCTGGAGGGGCCCCGGACTGACAACATCCTGCCACCACTCACTTTAGTACCGGTTCGTGGCACGAACCGGTGCTAAAGGTTCGCCACGAACCGGTACTAATGAGAGCGGTCCGGCTAGCCGTTGGAACCGACACTAATGTACACATTAGTGCCGGCTCAAATTCAAACCGACACTAATGTGCTTCACGTTTGACCCTTTTTCTACTAGTGTCACCATGGCCCACCAAAAAACCCCTCCCCCTCATGTGTGTTTTCGGTCAGCGCCTCTCCAAAGCGTCAGTGACGGAATTCATGCCCGGCCAGAGCAGACGTGATCGCTCACTGGCGCCAGCATTGAAGCGGTGTGCCGGCCGAGAGAGGGCGGCCTGCGCCGCTTCCTGGTGCAGGCAGCTATCATGCGTTCAAACGACACAACGACCGCTCGTCCGTCCGTCTGCCGCCCACATTGATGGCATGCGGTTGCCAGGCGTCTCCTCCAGCGCCACCCGTTCATCCCTCTATCACCCGCCATTGCTATATAAACCGCTGCCCTGGCCATAGTCGTAGTCATCCGCCTCCAATCCCTCTCCACACCACTCCCACCATGGATTCTTGCCCCGCCAAATCTCTATGGACGGGCTGACACTGAAACAGAAGAAGGAGATGGCTGACATTCCTGCCGGCTGGCTGTCCGGCAGGCAGCTGGAGGACGACAACGTCCCAATGGAGGACGCGGCCAACGGCGATGAGCCGGCGCCACCATCCTCCTCCTTCTCGGCAGGACCCTCCTCCTCCTTCGCGCCACCCTCGTCGGTGCA
>NC_057809.1:55358517-55359239 GCF_018294505.1 Triticum aestivum | reverse complement strand
TCCAGCAGAATCTGCAGTCAAAGGAGCAGCTCGCTGGTAGGGTGGTCACGCCAGAAGCTGACATGCCAAAGCAAGAGGCATTGCTCAAGTCATACCCCTCCACCCGCGAGATCCGTCTCGCCCCTTGGCGGTACCACCAGTGGGTAGCAGAGGTGGCAGCCACCAGCAAGGAGTGCGACGACGAGGCGGACGAGCCGGTGTTCGGTGAGATCGGCAACGAGGAGGACACCCCCGAGGCCGTGCCCCGCCGCGACGACTTCGAAGCTGGCACGTGCACGGGCGCCGCCGGCAGCAAGGAAGAGTAGTGCACGGTAGGTCGCCGCCGCTCGGGTCCCAGGAAAGCCACCGCTCTTCCCCTCCCGTTGAAGCCAAGCTTGGCGAGCTGAACATCGTCGGCCGATTAGCCGCTTGGCGGCGACGAGGAGGCGGACAGCTTCGCTTCCCGTGGCTCCAAAGGAGGAGGTTATGGAGGTTGTGTTGAAGAGCGCCGTGGCGAAGCTGGAAAAGGCAAAGCTTCGGTTTTCTTGGTTCATTGCCGGACACAGGGAACGGGCGCCATTGACCATTTAGATTAGGTAATTATACCTAGTCGAACGAGCTCCATTTATAGTTAATGTAAAAATGTAATGAAAACCGTCATGTTTATATCAAAATTTGGCCGTGTTTGATCGAATTCCTTCCGATTGGTTCGAGTTGTTGTCAAAATGTATATATGCCACTAG
>NC_057809.1:55351643-55358383 GCF_018294505.1 Triticum aestivum | reverse complement strand
TCCACAGGCGGATGCAGGAGGAAATTTGCGGGTCGCCGTTGAAGATGCCCTAACAACCTATTAGCAAGGCATCAGTTATGAGATACAAACGACGAAGCTAATCAGTAACCTCCTTTAGGTCATACATATTTTAAGCAAAGTCCTCCCGTAGGCAATTTGGGTGAGGTGGCATGCCATTAATATGAAGAAAGACATGATTTTGTATCGGGCTAGTCATAGTGGAGAGTACTTAGACTAATAACATGCATATGTTACTACCCCCATAGTGGGTAGTGTCATAGTTGTGGTAACATAGAGAGTTTCATTTATTAGTTTGTAGACTCATTTTACAATGGGAACCGCTATTTGATGATAACATATTATCTTACTCCATTTGCATCTCTCCTCATTAATTATTTGTCAGATCATGTTTTTTGCTTATGTGGCATGCATGTTACCACTTATATTACTCCCATTATGAGCAATCTGTCATGATATTGTCATACTACATGTTGCATTACATCGTGTCATGCGTGAGAATAAATAAGCAAATCTAAGATAATGATACTATGCACTATGTAAGTAGTATCATATGCATGATACTGATATAAGATACTCCCCACCGGAATAGCCTAATGTATGGTAGAACTGACAGCCACACATGAGAGTAGTTGAACTCCACTGATGGGCTATATGAAGCCCATGTTAGTGGTTTTGCACCTAAGGTGAAGGTTGGGGTGCTCATATACCACTAGCATTCTCATACTCATGGGCTGTAGGCATATGAGTGGTGGGCAAGAGGAAGTCAAAGCTCGTCAAGGTTTTTTTTTTCTTGGACGTGTTTTCACCAAGGAGGCCGAAAGATCCTACTCCTCATCCTATGGAAGATCTGGAATGCCAGAAATGCCAAGACTTATTTTTAGATAGAAATGCCAAGACTTTACGTCACTTCGATACCCACTTTGCAACGTCACTTAGCCTTATGATTTCAGATTTAGACTCTGGTCTCATAGCCTTTGTAATCATGTTGAAAAGGAAGCCACTTTCTTGTGGCGAGCCTTTCTCTCCTACAGCGCTAGCATTCCTATGTAATTTCACTTTGTAACTAATCTTACAGTTGATCAAGTCTTCAACTCACTTTTCGTTTTGTAGACATATATTTAACATATTCGATTCCCAATTTTTTTGCTTCCAACAAGAAAAAGGAACGAAAAAAACTTGTTTTTAGGTTGAGAGGTTTCTGGACTTTAGCATGACCGTGCTCCGTTTACATTTCAATGACAAGGTTACATGCATGCAATGTTATGACAGAACAGTACTCAGTTGCTCTCAATTACTATATGGTACTACTAGCAAGCTAGTAATTAATTACATTGATGGTGGTATCTCCATATATGTAGCCAGATCGACAGCGAGCTCACAATACAAATCGCGCAACCATATATCATCGACATCTCTACTGGTTAGTTACATTCATCAACCGGGTCTGAGTAGTGTTAAACTATAACTAATTACGACTAGGAACACCTTTTTTCTAAAGAAAATTGAACCCCCCAAAGCACACCAATATGTGACACTCGATGCGTTAATAATGCCCGGCTCATATACTTGTTCCATGAATGATCCCCTCCTTAAAATGTTCGTTGGTGCGGCTTGGGTGGTAGAGGGGATCTAGGGTGTGCGAATGTATTAGATTATGCTAGGAAATTGCAAAGAAACATGAGTGGTAGCAATTATAGCAAACTAATCAGCATATGCTCGATTTTCTTCGTGTTACGTGTCTTCATTGGCTGAGGTACATGGGGAACTTACTGGGTCATGCACGGCCCGGTCTTTCGGAATTGCAAAACATAAATATACTACTATTAATTTGCCTGGACTAGTCCGTCCTGCTGATACTCTGACCTATGGGCTGCTTTGTGAGTTGCTAAGATATGGGTTTGTAAGCTGGAGTTGTATCTATTCGAGGGCATTATCTTGTATGCATGTACCTGAGGCGGTAAATCCCCAAAATCAGTATTGTAGGTCTTCTCTGATTCTCCCTCACTCCCCCAATCCCAATCTCCTACCCGACCCCAAACCAGCTAGCATGTGGCCACACTTCCAATCATCAACCGTGCAAGTTGAAGCTCCAAATTTGTGACCGACTAAGATGATGTAAGAGAATGCATATTCATTTTACACCTTTCTGGGTAGTGATGTAAGAGAATACCTACTTCTAGAATTGGGATGTCTACTAATTTGAGCGAAAGGACAACTTAAGGTGATAAAAAATGATAAGGAAATGTTAGTTAAAATAGTATTTCCAACTAAATCAAACTGAAAAAATAGCATGTAAATTTTCATTATCATGGGTGTCTTGGCTTAAAAACTACTCCCTCTGTCCCATAATATAATACGTTATTACATGTAATATGTGAGTACAATATATTGGATGTAATAATATCTTATATTATGGGATGGAGGGAGTAGTATACTGATACTTGCATTTGATCAAATCTTCAAGTGACTTTTCCTTTTACAGATAACATATTCGATCTTTGAGTTTCTGCTCAGGCCTCCCACAAGAAATAATTGTTTTAGACTGCAGAGACCTCTGGGCTTTAGCATGACAATGCCTCATTTGCATTTCAATGACTAAGTTGGGGAGTCACCATAGACTTTGCCGGTTGCCCTCACCTCCAGCCGACATGTTGCGGGGTGAGGGGCTACTTGCATCTTCCTAGAGCATATTTAGAACTATTAGTAGCATGTTTATCATCTTCAACGACAACATTTTGGCAAAGGGTGTGATGTTGTCGAGAGTAAAGGCAACGTCTTATCGGGGTGGCTCCAAGGAGCCAAAGAGTTTGTATGTCTGCAAATTTGGTGTGTCGAACCTTGTAGGTTTAAAGTTTTTATCCTCGCGGATTCGTTCATATGGATCTAATGAGTATTTTCTCCGTTCGAAAAAACTTGTCCCAAACTCGTCTCTTAAATGGATGTATCTAGCATTAACTTGATGCTAGATACATCCATTTGAGAAACAAACTTTTCCGGACGGAGGAAGTATGTGTTAGTGTTTTCTGATCCTTTTGTTGGTTGACCCGTTGTTACTTTGGAGTCCTACTTTACCGTTTTGGTGGAGATCATGTTGTTCGACTACCCCTACCTCTAGGGGATCATCCCTGTCCAAATACGTTCAACTTTCAGTTGTTCATGGCTTCGGGACAGTCCAATAAATAGAGTAACCGACCTTTGGGAGGAGCAATTAAGCTGAGCATTTTAGCCCTTCAAAAATACATGCAACATTAGCAAAGGACACCACATGTCCACGTTCTATCTTGCAGGTCAATTGCTTCCAGCCACAATATGGTACTACTATTGGCGACTTAGTAATTAATTGAACTGATGGTAATATCTCCATATAAGTGGTCCGACGGAGAGAAAGTTCGGAATCCAAATCGCACAACCATGTATCATCGATATCTCCACTGACTAGCCATCAATCCGGCCGAACATTGCTACAGCTTGCTAGACTATGCAGAGGTGGAACACACTAGCTAGTAGATTATACTCCACACATGGAAGAATTAACTTCTGGCGCATACACATGTTGACACGGTTTTTCTTGTATGTATGTTCATCGGTGAGGACTGAGAGGCAGCAGGAATTCAGGTTGTACGAGTAGTGGCGTCGAGGCTTGCACGACACAAAGATGAAGCTAAGGCGAAAGGCAATCTTGCATATGCTCGATTTTCTTCGTGTAAAATATCCGAATCAACCTGTCGATTGCTCCTCGCCAAATATGTGTCCCAAGACAAATAAGCAGAGCCGGTTGAGAACCATGCAGTCAGAGAAGATAAAAATCCGAGAATGAGCTTGCAACACAAAATTCGCTGCAATACACTTTTACGTCGTGGCATAGTTTCCATTCGATACATCATGTACTATTTTCATCCATCGTATGGTTTCGCTGCAGTATACATTTTGTTTTCTCTTTTGCATGGTTACGCATACCATTGTCTTGTGGCATGGTTTTACTAAAAATTCGCAGGTGCGGGGGCACACACCTGCGCAGCCCTGCTCGGCCGCCCGATTGCCTCGCTATTCACTAAGTAGTTGGACCCTGCAAGAGAACATAGTAAGTTATAAGTTTTGATCTTTGAAACTTACGAATTTGCATCTAAAACTTGTGATTTTCCCGCTCGCTCGTACCAAGTATCAGAGATAAAACTTTAAGCCATATTTTTTGTCGATCGTAGGCACAAAAGTCATGATTTTATCGGTCGCTCGTACCAAGCTTCAAAAGTTGAAACTTAACATATGTTTTAAAAATTCATCAAAATGTATTCAGAATGGGTCTTATTTAAAAGTGCTCGTCATGAGAAACATGAATGTGAAAATAGAAATTAATTTGGACTTTTCGTTCTAAAGATATAAAAATTTGAATATCGGAAGACAAAATAAAAGCACAGCGAGGGACTCGGTGCCGACCTGCGTGCCACAAGTTCTCTTCCTTGTTTTGCTACAAAATATCATTGTTTTGTGGCATAGCTTCGATGTAATACAGATTACCTTTTATTTCGTGACATGGTACCGTCGCAAAGTAAATATACACCCATGGCATCATGCCACCTTGTTCAAACTTCTTCGACTATGTTTACATTTTTTTATTGAACATAGTACAAACATAGACGTTCATACAAACACACATACACTCACGCGTGTTACATCTATCAAAGCAAGGCCGCATGCATGCAGTTGATACTTATGCATCAACTGAAATTCATCAATTATAGTCTTCTCTACTTCACCTACATACTGAACTTGGTGGGTCACATTTGTTCGGCAAGATTTTGTCACCCTTTCAATGTTTCCTAGGAAATAAAAATAATAATGCAAGAAAATACTTCTGCCATACTTTTATCTAAAGTAGCATGCAACAATAAGAAAAATCTCTACTATTCGGCCGGTGTTTGTTTGCAGTGATCTGTTTAGGTTAGGTCTTTGTTTGTCTATGTTCATGTGTCTATAGGTTGGATCCTTCTGATGTACGCTTCTTTCATTGACGACTGTTGATATTCTGATGTGCGGGTTCTTTAGGGCCTTAGCATGACGACTTCTTGACTATCTACTAAAATAAGGCTTGTCTGACTCCGATGAGGAAGGGGCAAAAATGATGGCGCACCATTGGCTCGCTCTAGTGCTTGTAATTATCCACTCGTTGCTAGGTGGTCTACGAACATGGATATAATAATTATTTTTTTATTATTATTGTGATGATGTTTAATGAATAGATCGGAGTTTTCTCTGTAAAAAAAAGTGTACATGCACGTGCATTAGGTTCGCTCAGTGTTCTACCTATATCTTGTTTCCTAGTGATTTTTTTGTATTGTTTGAGCGTGTTCTTCAAAACTTCTCTCTAACTTGTCCGCCAACAGATCTGAACGTGTTCGTGGATATTTCTCTACTTGTCCATGGGAAAATGATACCCAACGGCCGCCCCTTATTTGTTCACACACACTAATTTTTTGTCAAAATTCATCATAATTCAAGCATCCAAAAATATTACATGCATGATATTGCAAATAAACTTATTCGTTGTCAATGTAAACTACCACCAGCGCTTCTCCTTCCACATTAAGTTGGGGAACATGTTCAGAAAAGGTTGAAAATAATGACATGTTCAAAAAGTTAAGCCAGAGATTAATTACTACAGATGTACAGTACTAAATGCAGTACCACAGGCACAGGGGTCAAGCAACGAGTCACAATGTAATCACCTCACAAATTATGCATATTTTTCCTCCTGGAAGATGGCACCCACAGTATCGCATTTTTAATGCAATATAGACTGCATCAAGATGAAGTGAACACATCTATATATTCCAATAAAGCAAACATTAGGCAACAGTAAAAGCTTCAGTTTTAGGGAAAGAAAGAGTACAGACTTGGTACCTACAGAGTTATGAAGTTTAGTAACTCCTTCCAACTAAAAGATGACAGGACAGATGATTTGCAAAGTGCATATCATAGACATTTCATGCAAATCATTTTTCAATTAGGACCGGAAGTGAATCACAGCACGTGAAGGCAAACCCAAATCTTCAGTTGTCCATTTCCTCTCCTCGGAAGTCCTTGGATATCTAGATGGACAAACCTTGTCCTTGATCTCGGGATCCAAATCACCACAGCACCCACACACCTTCCTGTCATACAGAGATATCTCACCCACATTAACCGCAGCTTCCACGACACGCCTGATGTATAGCACAAAGTTGTCATCAGGCTGGAAGCCATAGATGGTGAGCTTAACCAAATTCTTGTGCTTGAAGTCAGGGGCATATGGCTTCCAATTCACGTCTGACTTATCGCACAAACCATGTAGCTTCCAGAACTCTTTGTCTGTGATAATTATGCACTAATGATCCCATACTGTGATACACAGCTCTTTTAGGGAGGGCGCAGCTTCAAGAATAAACATTGTCCAAGCAAAATCACATCCTTCAGGAAGATGGTTCAGATTCACATGTTGTAGTTTGTTGAGCACAGGCACGAGCAGTTTCGGGCATTCTGGGATAACCCAAATCTGGGACAGAAAAAAAAATTAAAACTCAGTGCAAGTTGCATATAACTTACATTCTCAACTACCAGGGAAGACCCACTCAAGTTACTATTCAGTGGCGGAGACAAGGAGGGGCAGCAGGGGCCTGGCCCCCCTATCGATCGAGTAATCATCGAGTATACACTAGTTAATTAGTGACATGTTTCACGTGCAA
>NC_057809.1:55318951-55351514 GCF_018294505.1 Triticum aestivum | reverse complement strand
TATGAAAAAAGAAAAGGAAACCAGGCCTATGTGAAAGCCCACGTAAAAGTTGTTTGTGTGCAAGTACATTGCAAGGCCTGATTTGGCGTATGGCCTCTGCTAAGGGCATGTACAATGGTTGATAAGATAGTCTTATCTTAAGTTTTACATTTAATTTAGAGATGACAAAAAAATGTCTACAATGGGTCATCTCTTAGCCTTATCTTCAATAACTAGCAATTTCTAAAAATGTGGTGAGACATATTGTGCTAAGAGATCATCTCTTGTCTTATCTTAAATAAGAGAAGACAAGCCTTCTCTTATGAGTTCTCTCTCCTCTACCACATCATTTATCCTACGTGGCACTCCTAAGATAGCACCATTGTACATGCCCTAAGGTCTCCTGGGTGCTGGAAATTCCCTCTCGTCATTAGCGCGTGCGTGGGTGGATTAGTGATACGCCGCTGCCGTCGTGTGCCCGTCTCGCCTACCCGCCTACCGCCTCTACTATCCCTGCCCGCGATTCGGTTCATACGGCAACGCAGGCTGATCCTCTCGCCAATTCTTAAGACTGCAGCCAACGAATTGACCAAGGTTAATATACCTTTACTAATCCCTCTCAGTTCTCATCTTGTAGTGTTATAAATCATATTTTATTTATTTTGGCTGTGTGATTTGTGATGCATTGCCACGCTAGGTCATAGGCACCCACAAACCGTTTGAAAGCTCGGACCGATCAATGCTTCCTCGAGCACGGCTGCATTGGTAAGCAGTGATGGTTATTACGCGTCTGCCAACGACAACCAGCCGATCTACTTTGACCTAGCGGCAGAGGGGACGGTGAGGGTCTAGGTTTTGTTCTCTAGGTATGTATTTTGACAACAGAGATCAATTTTTCCTAATACATATGACGCCCGGATAATTAAGCTACAGTAATACCATGCTAATGGTGACATGTCTTCATTTTTACTGTTGCTAGTCCCAGGTTGGTTATTACCGATTCAAATTTTAACTTTAAAATAAAGTCAAACAATAAGGATTTTCAAATGTCAAAACTAAAATGTGAAAAATGTGAGAAATAATTCATAGATAATTACAGTGCTGAACCAATATTTTTACAAAGTGAATAAATGCCCTTAAATGAATAAAACAGGGGCTAAAACCATTATTAAATGCTTTTAAATAATAAAAAAATACAAACCTATTTTATTATTGTACCAAACTAATTGTTTCTCTGGCCTGAATTGCAATAGTAATTAAGGTACAAGTTTCATATTTTATAACACTATTTTACTATTGAAGATTAAAATGAAAATAGAAATAAATAAAAAGAAAGTAAACAGAAACTAACCTACTATGCACCGGCCTTGATGTGAACAGGCAAGGCCCAGCCCACCTGGAGCTCGTCCCCAACCTCTCTGTTCATCAGAGGCTGGGTGGACGCCGCGCCATCGTCCGTGGCCATGGATGGCCACGTGCCGAACATCTAGCCCCACCCTGGCGTCTATAAGGCCCTCCTTGACCCCGTACGCGAACCCTAGCCCCCCTCATCTCACCCTCTTGTGCCGCCATCATCGTTTTTGTTCGTGCCCGAGCGGCTGCCCGCCATGGCCATCATCGTAGCCGCGGCCAGCACGCTTGCTGTCGCCTGAGAAGATGTGCAGGAAGACGGACGTACTCCTCTACTTCGTCTACACCACCAGATTGACGCTGTAGAACTCCAACGCCGCCGCCCGCTTCATCTTCTTCCTCGGACGCCGCCGGACATCCTCGTCAAATTCGCCGCCGTCAGCCGCTCCTAACCTTCCACCGGCCTTTCTTGTGCCCCGCGGTGAGCTCCTCGGCGATTCCCCCTAATTTCCCCGTCGATTCCATGATGTATCTGAAAGATATGAAGCGTTCCTACTCCATCGAGGGAGCCGCGTGGTAGTTTATATTGATGCGTGGTCGAAGCCTGGCTTGACGTACAAGGTTATGACAGAAAGAGTTTGGGTAGAATACAAGAGAAGGAAGGAGGTTGAGATTACAACTCTATATTCTAACACCCTCCCTTAATCTCAACTAACCTAAGTTAAGATTACTCTTGAATTCTTCAAATGGTCTTGCTGGTAGTGCTTTTGTAAAACCGTCAGCCACTTGATCCTTAGAAGGAATAAATCGAATCTCAAGTTTCCTTGCCGCAACCCTTTCTCGTACAAAGTGAAAATCAATTTCTATGCGCTTTGTCCTGGCATGGAACACTGGATTTGCAGACAGATATGTTGCTCCCAAATTATCACACCATAAACATGAGATACGATTCTTCTTGATTCCCAATTCCTCAAGAAGTGATTCAACCCAAATGATCTCAGCAGTTGCATTAGCCAAAGACTTGTATTCAGCTTCTGTACTTGAGCGTGACACAGTAGCTTGCTTTCTAGCACTCCAGGAGATAAGATTAGATCCAAATAACACTGCAAAACCTCCAGTTGATCTTCTGTCATCACTACATCCTGCCCAGTCAGCATCAGAGAATGCACTCACAAGAGAAGAATTAGACCGTTTGAAATGAAGTCCTATTCCCATAGTATGTTTCACATATCTCACAATCCTCTTGACAGCTGACCAATGTGCAGAAGTAGGTGCATGAAGATATTGACAAACCTTGTTGACAGCAAATGAGATATCTGGACGTGTGAGAGTTAAATATTGTAGTGCTCCCACAGTACTCCTATACCTTGTACTCTCCTCCTCTTGAAGTGGCTCACCCTCATATGCTGAGAGACTTTCTGAGGAGGATAAAGGTGTAGGCATTGGCTTGCAATTTTTCATCCCCATGCGAGACAGAAGCTCAAGAATATTTTTTTCCTGATTTAACACAATACCATCTTGAGTTTTCTTGACTTCAATACCCAAGAAGAAATGCAAATCACCTAGGTCCTTCAAGGCAAACTCTGAGCTCAAATCATGCAAAAGAGCATTAGTAGCATTTTGTGAAGAACTTGCAACTATGATATCATCAACATATATAAGCACAAAAATGACTACTCCTGCCTTGTTGTAAATAAACAAGGATGTGTCAGCCTTGGAAGCAACAAAGCCAAGATATTTTAACTGTGAGCTCAATCTGGAATACCATGCTCTGGGTGCTTGCTTTAGACCATAGAGTGCTTTATCAAGCTTGCAGACATACTGTGGCAATTTCTTACTCTCATACCCAGGTGGTTGTCTCATAAACACTTCCTCTTCCAGAACACCGTGCAGAAACGCATTCTGTACATCTAGCTGCCTTAAACTCCATCCTCTGGATACAGCAATGGCTAACACAAGTCTGATAGTTGCAGCTTTCACAACGGGACTAAAGGTGTCCTCATAGTCAATGCCATAACGTTGCTTAAAGCCCTTTGCAAATAGAAGTGCCTTATATCTGTCAATGGAGCCATCTGCCTTCTTCTTAATTCTATACACCCATTTGCAATCAATAATATTTTTACCTCTCTGATTTGGTACAAGATGCCAAGTCTTATTCCTCATGAGCGCAGAATACTCCTCATCCATTGCCTTTTTCCATTTAGGATCATCAAGTGCATTCTTCAACGATGTTGGTTCTCCTGAAATACACAACATTCCATATGGTATAGTTCCATCTTTCCTAATTTTAGGATTCTGTATACCTTTCTGTAGCCGGGTCATAACACGTGAAGAAACCTCTCGCTGCACCGCTGGTATACTTGCCACAGAAGATCCAGGAGAATATGCTGATGCAGTGGACTGATTTGTTGTCATATGCGCAGGGGATCCTGTGGCTTCTGGTGTGGCTGCCCCTTCTGCAGGCACTGGCGCAGAGGATCCGCCACCCGACCGCGACTGGAGGCGCGCGTGGTGGGGGGAGGATCTGGTCCCGCCGCTGGTCCCGCCTGACGCTGGCGCGCGGGGCGAGGGGGATTCGGCCCCGCTGCTGGTCCCGCCTGAAGCTGACGTGGCAGCACGGGAGTGGCCCGCCCTGGATCCAGGATTGGAGCCATTAGGGGCTTGATCCGAGGCGGATGCGGTCGCGTGATCCGAGATCTGCGCGCGTGCAGGGGTGGCAGGCGCCGCCAGATCTTCTTCGTCATCTGTGCCAGCTTCGTCTCCTTCCTCAGCATGAAATATAGGATCAAAACCAGCCATATTTTCGAGATCTTGGTCATTTTGAGCACCGTTTTCTCCAGGGACCTGCACAGGCATAAGAGAAAGACCAGTACCAGCAGGAATATCATCACATTGGTTAGTACAATTGTTGTCGCCCCCATGATCAAAAGACCGAAGATGTGAAGGAAGAAGAAGAATTTCTTTGCGGAGAAGTGCACCAGCATTAGGATGAAGGGATGCAAAGGGAAACACGGACTCATCAAATACAACATCTCTGGATATATACACCCGACCAGTAGGAACATCAAGGCACTTGACCCCTTTATGCATGGGGCTATAGCCTAAAAAGACACACCGTTTTGAGCGGAAAGCGAGTTTGCGTGTGTTGTAAGGCCTAAGATTGGGCCAACAGGCACAACCAAAAATACGAAGAGATGTATAGTTGGGTGTGACACCAAGAAGTCGTGTAATGGGTGTTTCAAATTTGATAACTTTACTTGGAAGCAAGTTGATGAGATATGTAGCAGTTAAGAATGCTTCATCCCAAAATTTAAGCGGCATGGAAGCATTTGCTAACAAGGCAAGCCCCATATCAACTATGTGACGGTGCTTTCTTTCAGCGGATCCATTTTGTTGGTGAGCATGAGGACAAGATACATGGTGTGATATGCCAAGCTTTTGAAAGAAAGAGTTTAGTTTTTCATACTCACCACCCCAGTCACTTTGCATAGCAATGATTTTAGAGTTCAGTTTGCGTTCAACAAGATTTTGGAAATTGAGGAAAACTTGGAATACATCAGATCGCTTTTTCAACAGATAAATCCAAGTAAATTTACTATAGTCATCAATAAAACTTACATAATAGGAAAATCTACCAACTGAAATAGGAGCTGGCCCCCATACATCTGAAAAGATAAGTTGTAAAGGGGCAGTAGACACACTAGTAGAAATTGGGTAAGGTAATTGATGACTTTTTGCTTGTTGACACTGATCACAAACTAGCTCACTACTAGGCTCATAAGAGAGTTTATTTTTGCTAAGAACATATCTAACTATGACTGAAGATGGATGACCTAAACGACTATGCCACCTTGATGTAGATAGCTTGGTGACAATATTTGCTTGTTTATTGGACCATGAAGATGATGATGATGATAATGATATGAGTGGGTAGAGTCCTCCCACGCACCGTCCTCTAAGAATGACTCTCCTTGTTTTCAAGTCCTTAACCAAGAAAAAATAAGGATAGAATTCAATAAGAACATTGTTATCAAGAGTGAATCGATAAACGGAAACAAGATTTTTAGAGGTTTGAGGAACATGCAAGACATTGGTCAAGTGTAAATTTTTCACGGGGGTTTTAACAATTGAACTACCAATGTGTGTGATATCCATACCAGAACCGCTTGCCGTGCGAATTTGGTCGCCTCCATTGTACTTCTCCCGCATCGTCAACTTGTCAAGTTCACCTGTGATGTGGTTTGTTGCTGCACTGTCGGCGTACCAGTTGGTGTCCACGCCATAGGAGACTGCATGCACCTGCTTTTCTTCCTGGTCGTTTTCTTCATAACGCCACCAGCAAACTCGTGCACCTCCTGGATGGTGTCTGTAGCATATCTGACATTCTGGATAGTCATGCTGTTGCTCACGAGCCTGCTGTTGCTGTTGCTGTCGAGGACGGCCTCTAAATCCGCCGCCTCCATTGGAGGAAGACGACTGTCGGTCACCGCGGTCACCACGATCACCACGGCCACGGCCTCTTCCTCCACGCCCGCGAGATCTGCCACGGGACTGGCCACGGCCTCTGTAGACCGCATTAGCGGATGAATAGAACCCGCCTGAAGATGAGTCGCCTAGCATCTCCATCCTTTGATCAAAGGCAGCAATCTGGGCAAAAAGATCGTCGGCTGTGATGATGTTTTTGACAGCGCCGATCGCCGCCACCACGGGGTCGTAGTCGCGGTCCAGTCCGGCCAGAATATAGTCCACCATCTCCGGATCAGATACGGGACGACCTGCAGCAGCTAGTTCATCCCCAAGACTTTTCATCTTCGCCATATACGCCGAGCTTGACATCGAGCCCTTCTTGGTATTGGTGATGGCGATTCTCAGATTAGTAATCCGAGACTGAGATTGTGAGGCGAAGAGATTTGTCACCGTTGTCCAGAGCTCAAAGGTGGAATCTTTCCCAACAACTTGTGCAAGAATTTCTGGAGACATGGAATTGAGAAGGTATGATAGAACCTGCTGATCTTTGGCGATCCAGGGTCCGTATAGGGGATTCGGCTCTAGGGCCGTGGTCTTGTCTGCCTTCGTGATCTCCACCATCTTGGGTGGAGCGGCATCGGTGTTGTCCAGGAGCCCCGTCACCTGCGCGCCTCGCAGGGCTGGGAGGACCTGCGTCTTCCAGAGGATGAAATTACCTCTTGCGAGCTTCTCAGACGGCGGCAATCCAAGGTTGAGGGAGACGCCGGCGGAGGAAGCCATGGAGACGATGATGTGTGGTTTCTAGGGTTTTGGATTGTGGCTAGATGTATGAGAAGAGGTGGCTCTGATACCATGAAAGATATGAAGCGTTCCTACTCCATCGAGGGAGCCGCGTGGTAGTTTATATTGATGCGTGGTCCAAGCCTGGCTTGACATACAAGGTTATGACAGAAAGAGTTTGGGTAGAATACAAGAGAAGGAAGGAGGTTGAGATTACAACTCTATATTCTAACAGTATCACCGCTCCCCGCAAGCGCCGAATCTCGCCGTCGCCGTGGACGACGTGCCTCTCGTTGCCGAGCTCTCTGAGCCTCCCAGTGTCTTCCGTCGTGCCTGTAGTGACCTATAGCTGCTTCCTAGATGCTCCTTTTGCTCACCCTCGAGCTGCAACTGATCCGCCATAAACACCATGCTCCGACCGCTGCTACTCTTGCCGCAGTTGCTGCTCTTTGGTATTGCCGCTGGTTGCCGCTGCTACCTGCTCTCGCTGTAGCTGCTATTGCTGGCCATGGCCTTGACCATGGTCAAGAGCACCATGGGTGTTCTGTGTGTGTGTGACCGGCTGGGCAATTGCCATGGAGACCGGCCCTGATTAGATTAGGGACTAAGCCCTCTCTAGTACTAACACACCCCATTTTGAGTCTATTACATGGGCCCCCACTAGGTAAATTGTTTACTAAAATAATTTGAACACATGTCCCACTGACATATGGGTCCCACTTCTAAATAGAACCAATTGGTTAAAATAGTTTAACACCAGTCCATGACATGCGGGCCCTTTGACCATGTTGACTAGTCAACGTAGACTGAGTCAGCTGCTGACTATGCACTGTTGACTTTTACCTTGACCCATTGTCAGCCACACATTACACCCATGGGTACACTTCTCTGTGTACCCATAGCATTTAGTATTTATTTGAATTTTGAATTAAATAAAATAATAATTTTAGAAAATGTTTAAAACTTCGAAATTTAATGTAAAATAAATTGTAACTCCGATGAAAATACTTTGTACATGAAAGTTGCTCAGAACGACGAGACGAACTCGGATACATAGCTCGTTCGTCTGCCACGCATCCCTAGCATTGTGAACACGCAACTTTCCCCCTCCGATTCTTCTGTCCGAAAAAGCAAAACACCGGGGATATTTTCTCGGATGTTTCCCCCCTTCACCGGTGTCACCTCATACCGCGTTAGGGCACCCCTAACACCGCTACTTGTCATGTCATGCATCATTATGCATCTGTTTGCATTGTATTCATTGTTTCTTCCCCCTCTTCTCTCTGGTAGACTACGAGGCTGACGCTGCTGCTGGTGCCTCGTCCGACTACGTTGTTGACGACCCTTACTTGCCAGAGCAACCAGGCAAGCCCCCCCCCCTTGATCACCAGATATCGCCTAATCTACTCTCTATACTGCTTGCATTAGAGTAGTGTAGCATGTTACTGCTTTCCGTTAATCCTATCCTGATGCATAGCATGTCCTTGCTACTACTGTTGTTACCTTTACCTGCAATCCTAATGCTTAGTATATGATGCTAGTTTATCATCAGTGGCCATACATTCTTGTCCGTCTGCCATGCTATACTATCGGGCCGTGATCACTCGGGAGTTGATCACGGGTATATATATATACATAATATATGATACTTGTGGTGACTAAAGACGGCTTGGCTCGTAGGAGTACCCGCGAGTGATTCACGGATTGGGTCCAAAAGGACGTTTGTCCCGACGGCCCTCTGAGTGGATCTTTGTGGCGAAGCAACAGGGCAGGTTGAGACCACCTAGGAGAGAGGTGGGCCTGGCCCTGGTCGGCTTTCGCGGTTATTTCAAAATAACACGTTTAACGAGATCTTGGTATTTGATCTGAGTCTGGCTACTGGCCTATACACACTAACCATCTATGCGGGGACAGTTATGGGCACTCGACGTCGTGGTATCAGCCGAAACCTTCATGACGTCAGCGACTCAGCGGCGCGCGCCGGGTTGGACTGGAATGCCTACTCTTGTATAAGGGAGGCTAGGTCTACTCACCGGCCGCGTACGCAACGTGCAGGTGTGCAATGGGCGATGGGCCCAGACCCCTGCGCCATAGGATTTAGACCGGCGTGCTGACCTCTCTGTTGTGCCTAGGTAGGGCTGCGACGTGTTGATCTTCCGAGGCTGGGCATGACCCAGGAAAATGTGTCCGGACAAATGGCATCGAGCGTGTTGGGTTATGTGGTGCACCCCTGCAGGGAAGTTAATCTATTCGAATAGCCGTGATCTTCGGTAACAGGATGACTTGGAGTTGTACCTTGACCTTATGACAACTAGAACCGGATACTTAATAAAACACACCCTTCCAAGTGCCAGATACAACTGGTGGTCGCTCTCTCACAGGGCGACGAGGGGAGGATCATCGGTTAGGATTATGCTATGCGATGCTACTTGGTGGAACTTACCATCTACTCTCTTCTCCTGCTGCAAGATGGAGGTTACCAGAAGCGTAGTCTTCGACAGGACTAGTTATCCCCATCTTATTCCGGCATTCTGTAGTTCAGTCCACATATGATACCCTTATTCCATTTGATACCAATGCATACATATGTAGTGTAGCTCCTTGCTTGCGAGTACTTTGGATGAGTACTCACGGTTGCTTTTCTCCCCCTTTTCCCCTTTCCTATATCCGATTGCTGCAACCAGCCGTTGGAGTCCAGGAGCCAGACGCCACCGTTGATGACGACTACTACTACTCGGGAGGTGCCTACTACTACGTGCAGCCCGCTGACGATGACCAGGAGGAGTTTAGGAGGATCCCAGGCAGGAGGCATGCGCCTCTTTCGATCTGTATCCCAGTTTGTGCTAGCCTTCTTAAGGCAAACTTGTTTAACTTATGTCTGTACTCAGATATTGTTGCTTTCGCTGACTCGTCTACGATCGAGCTCTTGTATTCGAGCCCTCGAGGCCCCTGGCTTATAATATGATGCTTGTATGACTTATTTTATTTGTAGAGTTGTGTTGTGATATCTTCTCGTGAGTCCCTGGTCTTGATCGTACACGTTTGCGTGTATGATTAGTGTACGGTCAAATCGGCGGCGGCACAAGTTGGTATCAGAGCCGGCTGCCTGTAGGAATCCCCCTTCCACACTCCTTGGCCGAAGTTGAGTCTAGTCGATAAAAATTGTTTTACTAACTTGGTTGTGCGGTCCTTGGGCCCACGTCGCCATCGGGTGTTATTAGGATCTTTTATTCCTCGATCTATACTCTGGGACTCTGATCTCTCTTCTATTCGGGATAAATGATTTTGCTAAAATCTAATTCTAGGTTCTCGTTACCACTTCCTGCCGGAGAACCCTTTCATTACGGAGGATCGACTGCTTCAACAGAAGATTCTGACAATACTCTCCGATATTTTCTCGAGACCGTGTGCCTGTTGCTTTTGCAATTCCCTACCACCGAAAATTCCCTATGGATAAATACTTACACCTGTCGAACTTACTTTTATTCTCAGTTGGTCTTGTTATTACAAGATACCCTGAAATACTCATCGTTGTTTCGATAATCCTTTGAGCTTACTGCCTTGGTGTTCTTTGTCACCTGAGTACCCCTACGGATAATTCTCACACTTATCGAGTATCCACTCATCCCCCAGTTGTTCATGTGTTTCACAATGGTCATCGAAATACTATTCAATCCTCCAAAAATCCTTAGTAGCTTATTGCTCTACAATACTTGTCTGCTTGCATGATGTTTGCTTTCCATATGTCTGGCAATATTCGTTAGTATCCTTAGGCACTGTCATTTTGATCCCTTTGATTCAACATGAGTGCGAATGCACGCAATCATCAGTTGATCCTTTTAAATTATCTTCCTGGCTCAGACGTCATTTTAAACATGAGCTGGTTCTCAACAAATCCAATTGTCGTCGATTGTACCCCTAAGGCTATTCAACTTATCCATCCCTAATCAGAACATTGCTTCTGATCCCTTGATTTGAAAATCATAATTCCTTTGCATTTGAGCTCTGGATTAGTCAGTTATTTCCATAATCCAATACCTTTGCATTATTACTTCCTCTGGTTGTGTGTCGATGCTCACATCAGCTCTGTTATGGACTGGCAGATCCTTTAATGGATTTTATCCGACAGTGTCCTTCATATTCAATAACCTTGTAAGCCTTCCCTCGGATACATAATGCCTTTGGTAAATTGTATCATCTACTTTCTCAACCTTGCTCTACTTTCGAGCTGGTGATATTTACTCTTGAAACTTGTGGTATATGTTTCTAAGAAGCCCCTATGGGTTGAACATATGCCTTCTCTAAACCGTGTGAACTCAAAAGTTTTCACTGTTGGGGAACGTAGTAATTTTGAAAATTTTCCTACGCACACGCAAGATCATGGTGATACATAGCAACGAGAGGGGAGAGTTTTGTCTACGTACCCTCGTAGACCGGAAGCGGAAGCATTAGCACAACGCGGTTGATGTAGTCGTACGTCTTCACGGCCCGACCGATCAAGCACCGAAACTACGGCACCTCCGAGTTCTAGCACACGTTTAGCTCGATGACGATCCCCGGACTCCGATCTAGCAAAGTGTCGGGGATGAGTCCCGTCAGCACGACGGCGTGGTGACGATCTTGATGTTTTACCGTCGCAGAGCTTCGCCTAAGCACCGCTACAATATTATCGAGGACTATGGTGGAGGGGGCACCGCACACGGCTAAGAGATCAATGATCAACTATTATGTCTATGGGGTGCCCCCCTGCCCCCGTATATAAAGGAGTGGAGGAGGGGGCCGGCCAAGGAGGTTGGCGCGCCCTAGGGGGGAGTCCAACTCCCACCAGGAGTAGGACTCCCCTTTTTCCTATTAGGAGTAGGAGAGGGAAGGAAGAGGAAGGAGGGAGGAAGGAAAGGGGGGCCTGCCCCCCTCCCAATTCGGATTGGGCTTGGGGGGGCACACCCCCTCCCTTGCTCCTTTCCCCTCCTTTCCACTAAGGCCCAATAAGGCCCATATACCTTCCGGGGGGGTTCCGATAGCCTCCCGGTGATCTGGTATTGTCCTAATCTCACCCGAAACCTTTCCGGTGTCCAAATATAGTCGTCCAATATATCGATCTTTATGTCTCGACCATTTCGAGACTCCTTGTCAAGTCCGTGATCACATCCGGGACTCCGAACAACCTTCGGTACATCAAAATATATAAACTCATAATGAAACTGTCATCGTAACGTTAAGCGTGTGGACCCTATGGGTTCGAGAACAATGTAGACATGATCGAGACACGTCTCCGGTCAATAACCAATAGCGGAACCTGGATGCTCATATTGGCTCCTACATATTCTACGAAGATCTTTATCGGTCATACCGCATAACAACATACGTTTGCTCCCTTTGTCATCGGTATGTTACTTGCCCGAGATTCGATCGTCGGTATCTCAATACCTAGTTCAATCTCGTTACCGGCAAGTCTCTTTACTCGTTCTGTAATACATAATCTTGCAACTAACTTATTAGTTGCATTGCTTGCAAGGCTTAAGTGATGTGCATTACCGAGAGGGCCCAGAGATACCTCTCCGACAATCGGAGTGACAAATCCTAATCTCGAAATACGCCAACCCAACATGTCCCTTTGGAGACACCTGTAGAGCACCTTTATAATCACCCAGTTACGTTGTGACGTTTGGTAGCACACAAAGTGTTCCTCCGGTAAACGGGAGTTGCATAATCTCATAGTCATAGGAACATGTATAAGTCATGAAGAAAGCAATAGCAACATACTAAACGATCGGGTGCTAAGCTAATGGAATGGGTCATGTCAATCACATCATTCTCCTAATGATGTGATCCCGTTAATCAAATGACAACTCATGTCTATGGTTAGGAAACATAACCATCTTCGATTAACGAGCTAGTCAAGTAGAGGCATACTAGTGACACTTTGTTTGTCTATGTATTCACACAAGTATTATGTTTCCGGTTAATACAATTCTAGCATGAATAATAAACATTTATCATCATATAAGGAAATAAATAATAACTTTATTATTGCCTCTAGGGCATATTTCCTTCAGTCTCCCACTTGCACTAGAGTCAATAATCTAGATTACACAGTAATGATTCTAACACCCATGGAGCCTTGGTGATGATCATGTTTTGCTCGTGGAAGAGGCTTAGTCAATGGGTCTGCTACATTTTGATCCGTATGTATCTTGCAAATCTCTATGTCTCCCACCTGGACTAGATCCCGGATGGAATTGAAGCGTCTCTTGATGTGTTTGGTTCTCTTGTGAAATCTGGATTCCTTTGCCAAGGCAATTGCACCAGTATTGTCACAAAAGATTTTCATTGGACCTGATGCACTAGGTATGACACCTAGATCGGATATGAACTCCTTCATCCAGACTCCTTCGTTTGCTGCTTTCGAAGCAGCTATGTACTCCGCTTCACATGTAGATCCCGCCATGACGCTTTGTTTAGAACTGCACCAACTGACAGCTCCACCGTTTAACGTAAATATGTATCCGATTTGTGATTAGAATCGTCCGGATCAGTGTCAAAGCTTGCATCAATGTAACCATTTACGATGAGCTCTTTGTCACCTCCATATACGAGAAACATATCCTTAGTCCTTTTTAGGTATTTCAGGATGTTCTTGACCGCTGTCCAGTGATCCACTCCTGGATTACTTTGGTACCTCCCTGCTAGACTTATAGCAAGGCACACATCAGGTCTGGTACACAGCATTGCATACATGATAGAGCCTATGGCTGAATCATAGGGAACATCTTTCATTTTCTCTCTATCTTCTGCAGTGGTCGGGCATTGAGTCTTACTCAACTTCACACCTTGTAACACAGGTAAGAATCCTTTCTTTGCTTGATCCATTTTGAACTTCTTCAAAACTTTGTCAAGGTATGTGCTTTGTGAAAGTCCAATTAAGCGTCTTAATCTATCTCTATAGATCTTAATGCCCAATATGTAAGCAGCTTCACCGAGGTCTTCCATGGAAAAACTTTTATTCAAGTATCCCTTTATGCTATCCAGAAATTCTATATCATTTCCGATTAGCAATATGTCATCCACATATAATATCAGAAATGCTACAGAGCTCCCACTCACTTTCTTGTAAATACAGGCTTCTCCAAAAGTCTGTATAAAACCAAATGCTTTGATCACACTATCAAAGCGTTTATTCCAACTCCGAGATGCTTGCACCAGTCCATAAATGGATCACCGGAGCTTGCACACTTTGTTAGCTCCCTTTGGATCGACAAAACCTTCCGGCTGCATCATATACAACTCTTCTTCCAGAAATCCATTCAGGAATGTAGTTTTGACATCCATCTGCCAAATTTCATAATCATAAAATGCGGCAATTGCTAACATGATTCGGACAGACTTAAGCATCGCTACGGGTGAGAAGGTCTCATCGTAGTCAATCCCTTGAACTTGTCGAAAACCTTTTGCGACAAGTCGAGCTTTGTAGACAGTAACATTACCGTCAGAGTCAGTCTTCTTCTTGAAGATCCATTTATTCTCAATTGCTTGCCGATCATTGGGCAAGTCAACCAAAGTCCACACTTTGTTCTCATACATGGATCCCATCTCAGATTTCATGGCTTCAAGCCATTTTGCGGAATCTGGGCTCACCATCGCTTCTTCATAGTTCGTAGGTTCATCATGATCTAGTAGCATGACTTCTAGAATAGGATTACCGTACCACTCTGGTGCGGATCTTACTCTGGTTGATCTACGAGGTTTAGTAGTAACTTGTTCTGAAGTTTCATGATCATCATCATTAGCTTCCTCACTAATTGGTGTAGGTGTCATAGAAACCGGTTTCTGTGATGTACTACTTTCCAATAAGGGAGCAGGTACAGTTACCTCATCAAGTTCTACTTTCCTCCCACTCACTTCTTTCGAGAGAAACTCCTTCTCTAGAAAGGATCCATTCTTAGCAACAAATGTCTTGCCTTCGAATCTGTGATAGAAGGTGTACCCAACAGTTTCCTTCGGGTATCCTATGAAGACACATTTTTCCGATTTGGGTTCGAGCTTATCAGGTTGAAGCTTTTTCACATAAGGATCGCAGCCCCAAACTTTCAGAAACGACAACTTTGGTTTCTTGCCAAACCATAGTTCATAAGGCGTCGTCTCAACGGATTTTAATGGTGCCTTATTTAACGTGAATGTGGTCGTCTCTAAAGCATAACCCCAAAATGATAGCGGTAAATCTGTAAGAGACATCATAGATCGCACTATATTAAGTAAAGTACGATTATGACGTTCGGACACACCATTACGCTGTGGTGTTCCGGGTGGCGTGAGTTGCGAAACTATTCCGCATTGTTTCAAATGTAATCCAAACTCATAACTCAAATATTCTCCTCCACGATCAGATCGTAGAAACTTTATTTTCTTGTTACGATGATTTTCAACTTCACTCTGAAATTCTTTGAACTTTTCAAATGTTTCAGACTTATGTTTCATTAAGTAGATATACCCATATCTGCTTACCCATATCTGCTTAAATCATCTGTGAAGGTGAGAAAATAACGATATCCGCCACGAGCTTCAACATTCATTGGACCACATACATCTGTATGTATGATTTCCAACAAATCTGTTGCTCTCTCCATAGTACCGGAGAACGGCGTTTTAGTCATCTTGCCCATGAGGCACGGTTCGCAAGTACCAAGTGATTCATAATCAAGTGGTTCCAAAAGTCCATCGGTATGGAGTTTCTTCATGCGCTTTACACCGATATGACCTAAACGGCAGTGCCACAAATAAGTTGCACTTTCATTATCAACTCTGCATCTTTTGGTTTCAACATTATGAATATGTGTATCACTACTATCGAGATTCATCAAAAATAGACCACTCTTCAAGGGTGCATGACCATAAAAAATATTACTCATATAAATAGAACAACCATTATTCTCTGATTTAAATGAATAATCATCTCGCATCAAACAAGATCCAGATATAATGTTCATGCTCAACGCTGGCACCAAATAACAATTATTTAGGTCTAATACTAATCCCGATGGTAGATATAGAGGTAGTGTGCCGACCGCGATCACATCGACTTTGGAACCATTTCCCACGCGCATCGTCACCTCGTCCTTCGCCAGTGTTCGCTTAATCCGTAGTCCCTGTTTCGAGTTGCAAATATTAGCAACAGAACCAGTATCAAATACCCAGGTGCTATTGCGAGCTCTAGTAAGGTACACATCAATAACATGTATATCACATATACCTTTGTTCACCTTCCCATCCTTCTTATCCGCCAAATACTTGGGGCAGTTCCGCTTCCAGTGACCAGTCTGCTCGCAGTAGAAGCACTCAGTTTCAGGCTTAGGTCCAGACTTGGGTTTCTTCTCTTGAGCAGCAACTTGCTTGCTGTTCTTCTTGAAGTTCCCCTTCTTCTTCCCCTTGCCCTTTTTCTTGAAACTAGTGGTCTTGTTGACCATCAACACTTGATGCTCCTTCTTGATTTCTACCTCCGCAGCTTTTAGCATTGCGAAGAGCTCGGAGATTGTCTTATCCATCCCTTGCATATTATAGTTCATCACGAAGCTCTTGTAGCTAGGTGGAAGTGATTGGAGAATTCTGTCAATGACGCAATCATACGGAAGATTAACTCCCAGTTGAATTAAGTGATTATTATACCCAGACATTTTGAGTATATGCTCATTGACAGAACTGTTCTCCTCCATCTTGCAACTATAGAACTTATTGGAGACTTCATATCTCTCAATCCGGGCATTTGCTTGAAATATTAGCTTCAACTCCTGGAACATCTCATATGCTCCATGACGTTCAAAACGTCGTTGAAGTCCCGATTCTAAGCTGTAAAGCATGGCACACTGAACTATCGAGTAGTCATCAACTTTGCTCTGCCAGACGTTCATAACATCTGGTGTTGCTCCAGCAGCAGGCCTGGCACCCAGCGGTGCTTCCAGGACGTAATTCTTCTGTGCAGCAATGAGGATAATCCTCAAGTTACGGACCCAGTCCGTATAATTGCTACCATCATCTTTCAACTTTGCTTTCTCAAGGAACGCATTAAAATTTAACGGAACAACAGCACGGGCCATCTATCTACAATCAAACATAAACAAGCAAGATACTATCAGGTACTAAGTTCATGATAAATTTAAGTTCAATTAATCATATTACTTAAGAACTTCCACTTAGAAAGACATCCCTCTAATCTTCTAAGTGATCACGTGATCCAAATCAACTAAACCATAACCGATCATCACGTGAAATGGAGTAGTTTTCAATGGTGAACATCACTATGTTGATCATATCTACTATATGATTCACGCTCGACCTTTCGGTCTCAGTGTTCTGAGGCCATATCTGCATATGCTAGGCTCGTCAAGTTTAACCTGAGTATTCTGCGTGTGCAAAACTGGCTTGCACCCGTTGTAGATGGACGTAGAGCTTATCACACCCGATCATCATGTGGTGTCTGGGCACGACGAACTTTGGCAATGGTGCATACTCAGGGAGAACACTTTTATCTTGAAATTTAGTGAGAGATCATCTTATAATGCTACCGTCAATCAAAGCAAGATAAGATGCATAAAAGATAAACATCACATGCAATCAATATAAGTGATATGATATGGCCATCATCTTGTGCTTGTGATCTCCATCTCCGAAGCGTCGTCATGATCACCATCGTCACCGGCGCGACACCTTGATCTCCATCGTAGCATCGTTGTCGTCTCGCCAATCTTATGCTTCCACGACTATCGCTACCGCTTAGTGATAAAGTAAAGCATTACAGCGCGATTGCATTGCATACAATAAAGCGACAACCATATGGCTCCTGCCAGTTGCCGATAACTTGGTTACAAAACATGATCATCTCATACAATAAAATTTAGCATCATGTCTTGACCATATCACATCACAACATGCCCTATAAAAACAAGTTAGACGTCCTCTACTTTGTTGTTGCAAGTTTTACGTGGCTGCTACAGGCTTGGCAAGAACCGTTCTTACCTACGCATCAAAACCACAAAGATAGTTTGTCAAGTTGGTGTTGTTTTAACCTTCGCAAGGACCGGGCGTAGCCACACTCGGTTCAACTAAAGTTGGAGAAACTGACACCCGCCAGCCACCTGTGTGCAAAGCACGTCAGTAGAACCAGTCTCGTGTAAGCGTACGCGTAATGTCGGTCCAGGCCGCTTCATCCAACAATACCGCCGAACCAAAGTATAACATGCTAGTAAGCAGTATGACTTATATCTCAATACCTAGTTCAATCTCGTTACCGGCAAGTCTCTTTACTCATTCCGTAATACATCATCTCGCAACTAACTCATTAGTTGCAATGCTTGCAAGGCTTAAGTGATGTGCATTACCGAGAGGGCCCAGAGATACCTCTCCGACGATCGGAGTGACAAATCCTAATCTCGAAATACGTCAACCCAACATGTACCTTTGGAGACACCTGTAGAGCACCTTTATAATCACCCAGTTACGTTGTGACGTTTGGTAGCACACAAAGTGTTCCTCCGGTAAACGGGAGTTGCATAATCTCATAGTCATAGGAACATGTATAAGTCATGAAGAAAGCAATAGCAACATACTAAACGATCGGGTGCTAAGCTGATGGAATGGGTCATGTCAATCACATCATTCTCCTAATGATGTGATCATGTTAATCAAATGACAACTCATGTCTATGGTTAGGAAACATAACCATCTTCGATTAACGAGCTAGTCCAGTAGAGGCATACTAGTGACACTTTGTTTGTCTATGTATTCACACAAGTATTTTGTTTCCGGTTAATACAATTCTAGCATGAATAATAAACATTTATCATGATATAAGGAAATAAATAATAACTTTATTATTGCCTCTAGGGCATATTTCCTTCATTCACGAGTCATACACTTCTGGTATTTTGCCAGATAAAATTTCAACACTACAACTTCTTCGAAAGTGAGAAGTGAATGAAAGGTTATGCATTGGAGAAGTGGGAGTCTACCTTGAACTTTGTGTTCATGCCCATGGACACGATGTAGATCTTATCATTAAAGCTTCTCTTAAATTAATTATTCCTTTGGTATAAGTTCATCTTATATCTGGGATCTGGCCTTTTGCAATCGTGGTTCCGACCATGTTCTCCTTTAAATACCATTCCGTGTGCAAGTTTAAGCGCTTGTCTTCTGTAGAGCAATACCCCAGTCCAACCTCTACTCTGATTTGTCATCGAGTGTTACCCCCTATGGTATCTCGAGATTATCACGGAACTGCATAACTTCTTATGAGTTCTTCTTCAAATATTATTTGACTTTCGCTGCATCATCATTTGACTTGATGTCATCGCCGACCAATTACATCTTCATGAAATCTCTTGACAAATGTGTCGTGGTCATCATCAACATCCTGAGCTCTTCCAAGATATATATCGAATTCTTGATGAGTAATACCATCCTCGCCCCACAATGGTTTGTGTTATCACCGACCACTTTATTGCCTTCCATTCAACACAAACTTATTCATGTTTTGTGTTATACCTTGAGGTCCTTGCTATCCAGCGTTTGTTCTTCTTTACCTTGGAATATCACCACCTTTTATGTCAAGAATGTCGTGGTAATTTTACCACCTCTTGAGAATTCTTGATATAGTAATATCTCTCGCCTTTTGCGTTCATTTCTTGGTCTCTGTGTTGTTTCTAACCGGAATACCGACAAATGGTCTGTGATGTGTAAATTCTAAACTTCTAGCAACCCTATTGCTTTGAAGTTATTGGTCTACAGTTTCGTTCTAAGTCTATTGCTTATTGAATCATCATTCGAACATTGATCGTGCTACCTAGTCCAGATTCCTGGGTGCACCCTTCTATCATTGTTCAGTTGTGTATGTTTCCCTCGAGCATACATCATTATATCATTTGATCCGACAAATGATATTTCCTTATTCACATAATTGTGGAAATCAATCCTTTGGAAATCTCGATGATTTGTTGCTGAGCCTATCAGCCACCTCCTCATCCTCTCCTTGGTTTACTGATGAACTCTTGTTTCAGAGCTCACTTCCATAGTGCATTTCCCGAGAATCTTACAATGTCATCTCGACAATTTGTGTTGCACCTTTCTTCTCAGGCATCCTGAGTCTGAGTTATCCTGACACCAATCAAATCTGAATCTCGGTCAAATATGATGGTTGGAACATATTTCCAAGAGTTACAACAATGGTTATTATGTGACCCGGTAAGGTGATGTCGTGCCTAGCACACTTGGCCGAAGGCCCTATTGTTATAACTTCCTTTTTAGCAAGGTTATCCATGCTTCCATGAGGAAATTGTGAGACTTATTCTATAAGTTTTTCCTGATGGAGCCTTTGTGTATCCAAGGTCTGACCTTAGCTTGAAGATCTTGTCAATGCTATCTCGAAACATGTATGTGGTACTCCGAACTTCAAAAGGAACATTTGAAGCACCTTGCTGCATTTTCTTCATCAATTATCCTAACACCGTTGTATGGGTAATATCATGAAAGTTCTCCCCCCCTTTCCTAAAGGGTTTTCTACATTTTATCCCGTCATGGATATCATGCCCTATTTGCCCTTGGGAAGGGTATACCCCTGAAATATGTGTTTAAACACATTTTCCTTTCCATTGTTCTGTTTAATCTGATAATCACATTTTCCTTTCCATTGTTTGGTTTAACCTTTCTTGTGATCTATATGATCCAAGCAAAAATATTCTCCTACTTATGTAAACACCTTGGTGTACAATTCTGTTAGCATGACCCTGTTACTATTGTTGATGACATTCCAGTAGCCACCGATGGACGAGAACTTTGCCTATTGGTCCGCCTCGTCCAACAAGCGGGAAAATGGTTCTCTTCGTCCCTCGCCCTTGGTACCAACGTTGTTGGCAAAATAACCGACAGGCTACCCTCTGACATGTCTTTCTATCATGACCGTGTAAGATGTCAACGGCCTTTCTACTTTTAACCCACATGGTGGGCCCATAACCCACAGTTCCATAGGATCGAAACCTGACTCTCCCGTACACCCTCTGTTTCCAAAGTTATTCCTCATGCTTGGCTTCGTAAGTAATTCATGAGCCACCTTCCGAGAGATCATAAATTCTGGTATCAGACACCATACTTATTCCCGTTGCTCTGAATCCCTTTTACCCTCTGTTACAGGCAACGGACGGCTGCCTACCCGCTTGGAGCTTCTTGTTGCCCATCCTTACCTTGCTATCGATAACTTTCTTGAATTTCAACTCGAGAGATGCCTCTATGCCATGTTCACTGAGATAGCCCCTAGGTACCTAACGTATGTTGAGCTCCGTCCTTCCCAAGTTTTCCCCCTTAGCTTTCCATAAGTACGATGGAGATCCTGAAGGAGGAATGACGACTTCACCATGATGACCTGAAGTAGAGGAAGGAAGACATCAACATAATGGATCGACCTCTTCGAGAAGAACAACCATGATCAAGAAGACCCATTAGAATTTCGTAACCAAACCTTTTCCCTTACTCCACCTCGTAAATCTCGGGACGAGATTTCTTGTAGTGGAGGAGAATTGTGACGCCCGGATAATTAAGCTACAGTAATACCATGCTAATGGTGACATGTCTTCATTTTTACTGTTGCTAGTCCCAGGTTGGTTATTACTGATTCAGATTTTAACTTTAAAATAAAGTCAAACAATAAGGGTTTTCAAATGTCAAAACTAAAATGTGAAAAATGTGAGAAATAATTCATAGATAATTACAGTGGTGAACCAATATTTTTACAAAGTGAATAAATGCCCTTAAATGAATAAAACAGGGGCTAAAAACCATTATTAAATGCTTTTAAATAATAAAAAATACAAACCTATTTTATTATTGTACCAAACTAATTGTTGCTCTGGCCTGAATTGCAATAGTAATTAAGGTACAAGTTTCATATTTTATAACACTATTTTACTATTGAAAATTAAAATGAAAATAGAAATAAATAAAAATAAAGTAAACAGAAACTAACCTACTATGCACCGGCCTTGATGTGAACAGGCAAGGCCCAGCCCACCTGGAGCTCGTCCCCAACCTCTCTGTTCATCAGAGGTTGGGTGGACGCCGCGCCATCGTCCGTGGCCATGGATGGCCACGTGCCGAACATCCAGCCCCACCCTGGCGTCTATAAGGCCCTCCTCGACCCCGTACGCGAACCCTAGCCCCCCTCATCTCACCCTCTTGCACCGCCATCATCGTTTTTGTTCATGCCCGAGCGGCTGCCCGCCATGGCCATCATCATAGTCGCGGCCAGCACGCTCACTGTTGCCTGAGAAGATGTGCAGGAGGACGGACATACTCCTCTACTTCGTCTAGACCACCAGATTGATGTTGTAGAACTCCAACGCCGCCGCCCGTTTCATCTTCTTCCTCGGACGCCGCCGGACATCCTTGTCAAATTCGTCGCCGTCTGCCGCTCCTAAGCTTCCACCGGCCTTTCTTGTGCCCCGCTGTCGGTGTCAAAACCGGCGGATCTCGGGTAGGGGGTCCCGAACTGTGCGTCTAGGCCGGATGGTAACAGGAGGCAGGGGACATGAAGTTTTACCCAGGTTCGGGCCCTCACGATGGAGGTAAAACCCTACGTCCTGCTTGATTAATATTGATGATATGGGTATTACAAGAGTTGATCTACCACGAGATCAGAGAGGCTAAACCCTAGAAGCTAGCCTATGGTATGATTGTTGATGTGTATGTTATCCTACGGACTAAAACCCTCCGATTTATATAGACACCGGATAGGGTTAGGGTTACATAGAGTCGGTTACAATGGTAGGATATCTGAACATCCGTATCGCCAAGCTTGCCTTCCACGACAAGGAAAATCCCTTCCGGACATGGGACGGAGTCTTCAATCTTGTATCTTCATAGTCTAGGAGTCCGGCTGAAGGTATAATTCGGCTATCCGAACACCCCCCTAATCCAGGACTCCCTCAATAGCCCCTGAACCAGGCTTCAATGACAACGAGTCCGACACGCAAATTGTCTTCGGCATTGCAAGGCGGGTTCCTCCTCCAAGTACTTCATAGAAGATTTTGAACACAAAGATAGTGTCCGGCTCTACAAAATAAGTTTCCACATATTGCCATAGAGAGAATAATAATATTAACACAAATCTAATCTGCTGACGTATTCCATGGTGCGACACGCCACGGCCAAGCCTTTATCCAAATCGTTTCATTATCCCACCTCAGCGCGTTATGCGAGGCGGTTTCCTTGGCACGTCTTGTCAAAGCAGAGATCGTGTCCCTTTATTCCGGGATTCTCATCAATACGGGCGTGGGTAACCCAACCGCGCCTTTGATTATGGCGCTCAGAGATAAGCAAGTTTTACCAGGCTGGTGGGGACATGTAGTCGCTCCTACCCATATAAGGGGATAAGGATCCACCTTTTCACCCACGCCTTCTTCCTCCTTTGCCTATCCATTCTTGCGCACTTGAGCTCCAGTGCCCAAGTCCGCACTACCACCTCAACCTTCTCCAGTCATGTCCGGAGCGGGAGGCAAGTGGATGGTCTCCTCCGTCATGGAGGGACACATCAAAAAGCTGAGGAAGGCCGGATATCTGGCCGGCGACATCGCGCACCAGCTTCCCGAGAAGGGGCAGCTCATCCCCACTCCTAGGCCCCATGAGAGGGTGGTATTTCTCCCCCATTTCCTCCGCGGACTGGGCTTTCCTCTGCATCCATTTTTCCGGGGGCTCATGTTCTACTACGGCCTGGATTTCCATGATCTGGCCCCGAACTTCGTCCTCAACATCTCGGTGTTTATCATCGTGTGCGAGGCTTTCCTCCGCATCCGTCCTCATTTCGGCTTATGGCTAAAGACCTTCAACGTTAAGCCGAAGGTGGTGCACGGCAGCCAGGTGGAGTGTGGCGGTGCCATGGTTGGCAAGATGGCCAACGTCCTGTGGCTCGAGGGATCCTTTGTGGAGACCCTGAAGGGGTGGCAATCGGGGTGGTTTTACATCACCGAGCCGTGCGACCCTGAATAGGTTGCAACCCCCGAGTTTCGGTCCGGACCCCCTACGCGGCTCACCTCCTGGAAGGAGACCGGTCTGTCATGGGGCAAAACAGGAGAGCTGACCGGACTCCAAACATGCGTCCAAACCCTGGTGAACAAGAAGCTCAAACTTGTCAACGTAGTCCAGGTTATGCTCATCCGCCTGATTCTCCCGTGTCAACGACGGGCCTTCAATCTATGGGAGTTCGACCCGGCGCAGCATCAAACTGTAAACAGGCTCTTCGACATGACGTACGAAGATGCCTGGAGGATGCTTTTCAAGGACGCCGAGGCTCCCGCATCCGCTGCCGAGGATCGCGGATTCAGTACTCAGCATCACGCTCATGCGGTAAGCTGCTTTTGTCCTTTTACAGGGTATCAGTTTTTCATAGTTTGACTCTATGCAGGATCTGAGTTCCCTTATCTTTGATAGGATTGTGTGGTGACGTCCGGACAGATCAGCTGTCCGGCTCCTCTGCCCGAAGGCCCAGCGGACGCTCGCTTGGCGAAGCTGCTAGTTCCGGCGCCCTATGTGGTGCTGGAGAAGAAGGCCACAAAAAGGGCCACGGGGACTCGAAAGAGTGCCCGGCGCCAAGAGGTGTCGGATTCGTCATCCGACGGTCCCGAAGCGCCTTCCTCTCGTGAAGACGAGGAGGAAGAAGAAGAGACCTCTCCCCCTCCAGCGGGAGGAGAGAAGAAAAGGAAGGTCGCCTCTCTGAGGAGGCCGGAGGGTCCAAGAAGGGGAAAACCCTTCCTCCGGACTGCTCCACCGACGCCGACGACGACGAAGAGGAGTAGCAGCCCAGGGCCAAGCCCCTGGCGAAATCGTAAGTGTCCGGATACCGGAGTAATTCATAGTATTTGTTTTTTGCATAGCTTTCCCTTATGTCGAATATGTTTATGCAGCCCACCCAAAGACCGGCTCGACGCATCGTCGAGCGGCTCACTGGACCCGTCAGAGGTGAACTCGCTTCCGATGGCTTCATCCCCCCGCCCTGCGGACGACACCGAAGTGTTGTCCCAACAGGTTCCAAACCGGGAGGAGGTGGTCCTGGAGGCGCCGCAAGGCGACCTCCCGGACTCCAGGAGTAAAGGGGATGAAACCCCCTAGGGCTCTAAGTCCGGCTTAAGGCCGGACACAGCTCCGGAATCTTCAAGGGTTCCAGAGTCCAGCGGGCGACCTCCTTCCAAGAGGAGCAAGCCTACCGTGCCGGTGACCTCCGTCCAACCAGAGGCGCCGGACAATATGTTGGAGGCGCTCCAATGTGCCTCCATCGACGAGGGGCACTGCACTATTATGAGTGCGGTGATCCAGAAGGTTCAGTCCGCCAAAAGCGGACTGACTGAAGCTTGTACAAGCCTTTTAATAGGCTTTGAGGTAAGTAAAGAATGTTCAAATAATGTTACCGCATAGACAGTAGCCCCTGATGCTCTGTTGGGCGTTCGGGAAGAAAAGCCGAATAGAGGATCAAAGAATTCGCAGGAGTCTAACAAAAGGAGTCAATATGCGTATGCAGGCTTCTCTGCTAGCGTCCGCCGCACTGATTGCGGAAGTGGACGTGCTGAAGCAGAGTCTCGAGAAGTCCGAGCAAGAGCTCGGGCGTGCCAAGAAGCAGCTCGAGGAGAAGGAAGGTAAGAAATACCCTGTTTGAATATGTTTATAAAAAAGGTGCAATTGCAAAAAATGACAGGATTGACATGGCTATTGTAGGGGCCACGTCTGAGGTGGCGATCCTTAAGCAAGCGCTGCTCGAGGCCGAGAAGAGTGCGGCCATGGAGCGCATCGAGCGGGAGAGGTATGAGGCTGAGGTTGGCAAGGTGCGGCAAGAGCTCCAGGTTCTCATGAAGAAACATGAGAGTTCGGAGCTTGACTCAAAGACGCGAGCGTCCGAGCTCGCGTCAGCTATAGAAAATGCCAAGTCTACCAAGGCCGAGTCCCAGAAGACCCTCCAGGAGTTGGATGAGTTGAAGAAGATTGCGGCGGGTAAGGCATTCTTTATGCAAAGCAAACACATAAACGTGAGTTACCTGTTACTTACCCGAATCCTGAGCTCTCCAGGAGCGTTCGCAGATCTTCCCCGGAGTGTATCCGATGCCGTCGCATTCTATCGAGCCGAGGAGGGCAGCTCGATGGAGAAGGTGTTCTGGTCTCAGTACGCTAAGGTCGGACACCCCGTGCCCCTGAGCGACTAGCTGAAGCAACTGGTCGAGCTCCACAAGGCGGCCGAACAGGCCATGAAGGGCCTCCTAGTTCGGCTGTGGCCTGGAGAGGCTCTGCCTGGGAGCTATTTCGGGCTGGTGCGGCGGCTGGTGGAGGCCTATCCGAGGCTTGAAGACATCAAGAGCTCCGTCTTCATTGAAGGTGCCCGTAGGGCCCTTGCCCGTGCTAAGGTGCACTGGGGCAAGCTGGATGCGGAGAAGCCTGTGAAGGACGGGCCACCACCGGGGAAAGAGCATCGCAAGCCTGAGAATTATTATAAGGATGTTCTGAAGGGTGCCCGCCTTGTTACGGATGAATGTACCAAGGATGTATTTTTTGAGTAAAACCCGCTTGTGTTATCCTGTGCGCTGAAAACTTGTTCATATGCGCTAAGCAATGCTGCTTGAATTTAAAATATCACCTTTTGTGCGGCTGTTTATCAATACTGAGAGATGGCGAGTCGTCGGCTTCTGCCCCCATGCCGCTAGTGCTGGGGTGTTCGGGGATAAACCTGGGCGCTCTTTTTCCCATATTTGGGTCCTTCGAGGGAGGCGCTCAGCCCAACGAACGAGGCAATCGGACTATAATGTGTGAACACTCTCACTTAGCCATAGAATTCTATAATTTTAAATTTCGGCAAAGCCCCTAGTATTCGGAAGACCGATTTCGGGGCGCTATTCACGCCTTGGCCGGACAGAGCCGACTCCTCGCCCGAAGCGGCTTAAGTCTTTAGGGACTCGAAAAAACCTCTCGAATAGCGACCAGCTCTCACTTCATCATGACAGTCAGTTTTAGCTTTCTCCACTAAGGTGCTCGGCCCAGCTCAACTGGGGCACAATCGCAGTGGTTCTCCTAGTGCTACCTTAGCCGATATAGCGGAACGTAAGGCACCAAAACATAGGAGCCGGGCAAACCCAACTATTGACCCAAGACATGATTCGGAGCCGATGCATATAATTCTATAAGTTCAGGGTGCCGCACTTGTTAAAGTGTTCGGACTTCTCACACCATGTTGAGGGGTACTGAAGCCCCTGGCGTATTTTGGCCGTACCAAAGTGTACAGGTGCAACATGTCATTAAGGAACATATATATATATATTAAAAAAGGGTAATGCAAAAAATAGACAAAAGATATGCATTGTTCATTAAAATAGTTGCAATCAAAGCAGAACGATACAAGTGATGCGATAAACGAAAAGTTGGACTATTTAACATGTCTGCTTCAGGGGCAAGCTGCGGGATAGTATGTGAAACAGGTATACTGCTCGTGATAGAGACCACCTGGGATTTCCGTAATGCGGCATGGCTTGTCTGCTTCCCTGGTCCTTGCATCGTTTGTGCGGCAATTGAACTGCCGAACAAGCCTTCCGAAGAGTAGAGTCCTGGAAGTAAGAGAAAAGTATAAAAATTCGGCTGCCCCTGGTGCGGTTTAAGCCGTGTTTTGGGCGTGCCGTGATGGTGCGCCTCCCCCTATGCCCATGGTATTTCTAGAACGTAGTTATGTACGCGAAGTACTGGCGTCGCCTTTTTGTGGGGGTTGGGGTTGGGGCTGCATTGCTACGCCTGCTCGGAACGTGCCAGGCGGTCTTGTTGTAGGTTACTCCGGGCGCGCTTGACTGTGTCAGGACGTTTGATGGCCGGACTAGAGAACTGCCTGGAGAGGCTGCTTTATACTTCCGCTGCAAGGGCCGCCGTGTGCTCCTCCGTTCGGAGGGAGCGTTCGGTGTTTCTATTGACTGTAATTACTCCTCGAGGGCCTGACATCTTGAGCTTAAGGTATGCGTAGTGCAGGACCGCATTGAACTTGGCGAATGCGGTTCGCCCGAGCAGTGCATGGTAGCCACTGCGGAACGGGACTATGTCGAAGATTAACTACTCGCTTCGGAAATTATCCGGAGATCCGAAGACCACTTCAAGTGTGACTGAGCCTGTACAGCTGGCCTCTACACCTGGTATTACGCCTTTAAAGGTCGTTTTGGTGGGCTTAATCCTTGAGGGATCTATGCCCATTTTCCGCACTGTATCCTGGTAAAGCAGGTTCGGGCTAATGCCGCCGTCCATAAGGACTCTAGTGAGATGAAATCCGTCAATAATTGGGTCGAGAACCAATGCGGCGAATCCGCCATGACGGATGCTAGTGGGATGGTCTCTTCGATCAAAGGTGATCGGGCAGGAGGACCATGGGTTGAACTTTGGGGCGACTGGCTCTACCGCGTATACGTCCCTTAACGCGCGCTTCCGCTCCCTCTTGGGGACGTGGGTGGCGTATATCATGTTCATCATCCGCACTTGTGGGGGAAAACCCTTCTGTCCATTGTTGTTCGGCGGCCGGGGCTCCTCGTCGTCATCGCTATGCAGCCCCTTGTCCTCATTGTCGGCGCTTAATCTGCCTGCCTGCTTGAACACCCAACAGTCCCTGTTGGTGTGATTGGCCGGCTTTTCGGGGGTGCCATGTATTTGGCACAAGCGGTCGAGTATTTGGTCCAAGCTGGACGGGCCCCTAGGATTCCTTTTGAATGACTTTTTCCGCTGACCGGATTTAGAGCCTCTAAATCCGGCATTAACTGCCGTATCTTTAGCATTGTCGCCGTTGATGCGGCGCTTCTGCTGGTTGCGATGCGACCTGCCACTAATGTCCCTGGTGTCCGAACGACCAGGGTTCTTGGTCATATTGTTACTACGAGCAAGCCAGCTGTCTTCCCCCATGCAAAAGCGGGTCATGAGTGCCGTGAGTGCTGCCATAGATTTTGGCTTCTCCTGTCCTAGGTGCCGGGCAAGCCATTCGTCACGGATATTATGCTTGAAGGCTGCTAAGGCCTCTGCGTCCGGATAGTCGAGTATTTGATTTTTCTTTGTGAGGAACCGTGTCCAGAATTGCCTGGCCGATTTGTCTGGCTGCCGAATTACGTGGCTTAGGTCGTCAGCGTCTGGGGGTCGCACATAAGTGCCCTGGAAATTGTCGAGGAATGCGGCTTCCAGGTCCTCCCAACAGCTGATTGACCCTGTTGGCAGGCTGTTAAGCCATTGCCGGGCTGGTCCTTTAAGCTTGAGTGGGAGGTATTTTATGGCGTGGAAATCATCGCCGCGGGCCATGTGGATATGAAGGAGATAATCCTCGATCCATACCACGAGATCTGTTGAGCCATCATATGATTCGATGTTTACGGGTTTGAAACCCTCGGGGATTTGATGATCCATTATTTCGTCTGTGAAGCACAATGGGTGTGCGGCGCCTCTGTACTGGGCGACATCATGACGTAGCTCCAATGAGCTTTGTCTACTGTGTTCGGCGCTGCCAAATTTGTGGCCGGTGTGACGGTTATCGTCTCGAGCCGTGGGGCGCCTACGCGATCCGTACATCGATCTTATTTGCCTTGCCTTGTCCTCCAACATGTCTCGTAAGTCCGGCGCATATTCCCGTGCCTTGGTACGGGGTGCGGCTTGGGTGGAGGGCCATGAGGCCTCTCTGTCGCGGCCACGAGGTGGCCTGTCGGCCGCGTCGAGTGCTTCCTCTAATTGGGGTAGCAACCTGCGCTTCGGGTAGCACTTGGAGGGGCGTTCGGGTTTATGCTCTTCGGCCGCAAGGACTTTAGTCCATCTATCGACAAGCCGATCTTGATCAGCTTTAAGCTGTTGCTGTTTTTTCTTGAGGCTTCTTGTCGTGGCCAAAAGCCTGCGTTGAAAATGCTCTTGTTCGATGGGATCCTCTGGCACAGCGAATTCGTCGTCGTCGAGGCTTGCCTCGTCTTCGGAGGGAGGCATACAATTATCGTCCTCGACCTCTCTGTCGGCCGCTCTCTCATGAGGGATGGTTTCTCCATCCTCCTGTGCTAAATCTTGCTCGGGGGGATGCTCTTCGGCGCTTTCTGGGGTATTATTATCTCCCGTGCTGGAATCGTCGTTTTTGTGTTGGCGGGATTTTGAGCGGCGCCGCTGACGCCGGCGCTTTTGCTGTTTCTTGGAGGGCTCATCCTCCGTTGTTCCATCGCCCTCTCCCTCTTTTGGGGTGTCCACCATGTATATGTCATATGACGAGGTGGCTTTCCAGGGCCTAGTAGGCGCTGGTTCTTCATCATCTCCTTCATCAGCGTCCATACCGTCGATGTCTTCGAAGTCGAAGTCGAGCATGTCGGTTAAGTTGTCGACAGTGGCTACAAAGTGGGTGGTGGGTGGGTTTTGAATTTCTTCATCGTCCGTACCCCAACCTTGATGACCGTAGTCCGGCTAGGGCTCTCCTAACAAAGAGAGAGACTTCAGTGATTTCAGGATATCGCCGAAAGGCGAGTGCTGAAAGACGTCCGCGGCCGTGAACTCCATGATCAGCGCCCAATCGGATTCGCTTGGCAGGGGCGCGGAGGGTTCGGAGTCCGGAGAAGAATCCTGCTCCATGGAGTCACGAGTCTTGCAGAGTACGGGGCTGGTGTTCGGCTCAGCCGCCGTTGGGATCGCAGCCCCCGAGGTGGCGTCCAATCGCCCATCCTCAATCGGCGCGGTCGGCTCCAAACTAGGGGTCGGAGCCGATGCGGGTGCGGCCTCCAAGGCCTGTTCGGCGGCAAAGCTAGATCATGCTCGTCGTGATAGTGCTGCGTGCTCGGCAGTGGTTCAAATCCGTCGAAGATCAAGTCCCCGCGGATGTCGGCCGTGTAGTTTAAACTTCTGAATCTGACCTGACGGCCAGGGGCATAGCTTTTGACCTGCTCTAGATGACCGAGTGAATCGGCCCGCAGTGCGAAGCCGCCAAAGACGAAGATCTGTCCGGGGAGGAAGGTCTCACCCTGGACTGCATCGCCATTGATGATCGTAGAAGCCATTGGGCCTCACGGCGACGGCACAGAGGAACTCTCAATGAAAGCACCAATGTCGGTGTCAAAACCGGCGGATCTCGGGTAGGGGGTCCCGAACTGTGCGTCTAGGCCGGATGGTAACAGGAGGCAGGGACACCAAGTTTTACCCAGGTTCGGGCCCTCTCGATGGAGGTAAAACCCTACATCCTGCTTGATTAATATTGATGATATGGCTAGTACAAGAGTAGATCTACCACGAGATCAGAGAGGCTAAACCCTAGAAGCTAGCCTATGGTATGATTGTTGATGTGTATGTCGTCCTACAGACTAAAACCCTCCGGTTTATATAGACACCGGATAGGGTTAGGGTTACATAGAGTCGGTTACAATGGTAGGAGATCTGAACATCTGTATCGCCAAGCTTGCCTTCCACGCCAAGGAAAATCCCTTCCGGACACGGGACGGAGTCTTCAATCTTGTATCTTCATAGTCCAGGAGTCCGGCTGAAGGTATAATTCGGCTATCCGAACACCCCCTAATCCAGGACTCCCTCACCCGCGGTGAGCTCCTCGGCGATTCCCCCTAATTTCCCCGTCGATTCCATGATGTATCACCGCTCCCCGCAAGCGCCGAATCTCGCCGTCGCCGTGGACGACGTGCCTCTCGTTGCCGAGCTCTCTGAGCCTCCCAGTGTCTTCCGTCGTGCCTGTAGTGACCTATAGCTGCTTCCTAGATGCTCCTTTTGCTCACCCTCGAGCTACAACTGACCCGCCATAAACACCATGCTCCGACCGCTGCTACTCTTGCCGCAGTTGCTGCTCTTTGCTATTGCCGCTGGTTGCCGCTGCTACCTGCTCTCGCTGTAGCTGCTATTGCTGGCCATGGCCTTGACCATGGTCAAGAGCACCATGGGTGTTCTGTGTGTGTGTGACCGGCTGGGCAATTGCCATGGAGACCGGCCTTGATTAGATTAGGGACTAAGCCCTCTCTAGTACTAACCCACCCCATTTTGAGTCTATTACATGGGCCCCCACTAGGTAAATTGTTTACTAAAATAATTTGAACACATGTCCCACTGACATATGGGTCCCACTTCTAAATAGAACCAATTAGTTAAAATAGTTTAACACCAGTCCATGACATGCGGGCCCTTTGACCATGTTGACTAGTCAACGTAGACTGAGTCAACTGCTGACTATGCACTGTTGACTTTTACCCTGACCCATTGTCAGCCACACATTACACCCATGGGTACACTTCTCTATGTACCCATAGCATTTAGTATTTATTTGAATTTCGAATTAAATAAAATAATAATTTTAGAAAATGTTTAAAACTTCGAAATTTAATGTAAAATAAATTGTAACTCCGATGAAAATACTTTGTACATGAAAGTTGCTCAGAACGACGAGACGAACTCGGATACATAGCTCGTTCATCTGCCACGCATCCCTAGCATTGTGAACACGCAACTTTCCCCCTCTGATTCTTCTATCCGAAAAAGCAAAACACCGGGGATATTTTCTCGGATGTTTCCCCCCTTCACCGGTGTCACCTCATACCGCGTTAGGGCACCCCTAGCACAACTACTTGTCATGTCATGCATTGTTATGCATCTGTTTGCATTGTATTCATTGTTTCTTCCCCCTCTTCTCTCCCATAGACTACGAGGCTGACGCTGCTGCTGGTGCCTCGTCCGACTACGTTGTTGATGACCCTTACTTGCCAGAGCAACCAGGCAAGCCCCCCCCCCTTGATCACCAGATATCGCCTAATCTACTCTCTATACTGCTTGCATTAGAGTAGTGTAGCACGTTACTGCTTTCCGTTAATCCTATCCTGATGCATAGCATGTCCTTGCTACTACTGTTGTTACCTTTACCTGCAATCCTAATGCTTAGCATAGGATGCTAGTTTATCATCAGTTGCCATACATTCTTGTCCGTCTGCCATGCTATACTATCAGGCCGTGATCA
>NC_057809.1:55236422-55318590 GCF_018294505.1 Triticum aestivum | reverse complement strand
CACGGATTGGGTCCAAAAGGAAGTTTATCCCGACCGCCCTCTGAGTGGATCTTTGTGGCGAAGCGACAGGGCAGGTTGAGACCACCTAGGAGAGAGGTGGGCCTGGCCCTGGTCGGCTTTCGCGGTTATTTCAAAATAACATGTTTAACGAGATCTTGGTATTTGATCTGAGTCTGGCTACTGGCCTATATGCACTAACCATCTACGCGGGGACAGTTATGGGCACTCGACGTCGTGGTATCAGCCGAAACCTTCGTGACGTCAGCGACTGAGCGGCGCGCGGCGGGTTGGACTGGAACGCCTACTCTTGTATAAGGGAGGCTAGGTCTACTCACCGGCCGCGTACGCAACGTGCAGGTGTGCAATGGGCGATGGGCCCAGACCCCTACGCCATAGGATTTAGACCGGCGTGCTGACCTCTTTGTTGTGCCTAGGTAGGGCTGCGACGTGTTGATCTTCCGAGGCCGGGCATGACCCAGGAAAATGTGTCCGGACAAATGGCATCGAGCGTGTTGGGTTATGTGGTGCACCCCTGCAGGAAAGTTAATCTATTCGAATAGCCGTGATCTTCGGTAACAGGACGACTTGGAGTTGTACCTTGACCTTATGACAACTAGAACCGGATACTTAATAAAACACACCCTTCCAAGTGCCAGATACAACTGGTGGTCGCTCTCTCACAGGGCGACGAGGGGAGGATCATCGGTTAGGATTATGCTATGCGATGCTACTTGGTGAACTTACCATCTACTCTCTTCTCCTGCTGCAAGATGGAGGTTACTAGAAGCGTAGTCTTCGACAGGACTAGTTATCCCCATCTTATTCCGGCATTCTGCAGTTCAGTCCACATATGATACCCTTATTCCATTTGATACCAATGCATACATATGTAGTATAGCTCCTTGCTTGCGAGTACTTTGGATGAGTACTCACGGTTGCTTTTCTCCCCCTTTTCCCCTTTCCTATATCCGATTGCTGCAACCAGCCTTTGGAGTCTAGGAGCCAGACGCCACCGTTGATGATGGTTGCTACTACTCGGGAGGTGCCTACTACTACGTGCAGCCCGCTGACGACGACCAGGAGGAGTTTAGGAGGATCCCAGGCAGGAGGCATGCGCCTCTTTCGATCTGTATCCCAGTTTGTGCTAGCCTTCTTAAGGCAAACTTGTTTAACTTATGTCTGTACTCAGATATTGTTGCTTTCGCTGACTCGTCTACAATCGAGCTCTTGTATTCGAGCCCTCGAGGCCCCTGGCTTGTAATATGATGCTTGTATGACTTATTTTATTTGTAGAGTTGTGTTGTGATATCTTCCCGTGAGTACCTGATCTTGATCGTACACGTTTGCGTGTATGATTAGTGTACGGTCAAATCGGCAGTGGCACAAGTTGGTATCAGAGCCGACTGCCTGTAGGAATCCCCCTTCCACACTCCTTGGCCGAAGTGAGTCTAGTCGATAAAAATTGTTTTACTAACTTGGCTGTGCGGTCCCTGGGCCCACGTCGCCATCGGGTGTTATTAGGATCTTTTATTCCTCGATCTATACTCTGGGACTCTGATCTCTCTTCTATTCGGGATAAATGATTTTGCTAAAATCTAACTCTAGGTTCTCGTTACCACTTCCTGCCGGAGAACCCTTTCATTACGGATGATCGACTGCTTCAACAGAAGATTCTGACAATACTCTCCGATATTTTCTCGAGACCGTGTGCCTGTTGCTTTTGCAATTCCCTACCACCAAAAATTCCCTATGGATAAATACTTACACCTGTCGAACTTACTTTTATTCTCGGTTGGTCTTGTTATTACAAGATACCCTGAAATACTCGACGTTGTTTTGATAATCCTTTGAGGTTACTGCCTTCGTGTTCTTTGTCACCTGAGTACCCCTACGGACAATTCTCACACTTATCGAGTATCCGCTCATCCCCCAGTTGTTCATGTGTTTCACAGTGGTCATCGAAATACTATTCGATCCTCCAAAAATCCTTAGTAGCTTATTGCTCTACAATACTTGTCTGCTTGCATGATGTTTGCTTTCCATATGTCTGGCAATATTCGTTAGTATCCTTAGGCACCGTCATTTTGATCCCTTTGATTCAACATGAGTGCGAATGCACACACTCATCAGTTGATCCTTTTAAATTATCTTTCTGGCTCAGACGTCATTTTAAACATGAGCTGGTTCTCAACAAATCCAATTGTCGTCGATTGTACCCCTAAGGCTATTCAACTTATCCATCCCTAATCAGAACATTGCTTCTGATCCCTTGATTTGAAAATCATAATTCCTTTGCATTTGAGCTCTGGATTAGTCAGTTATTTCCATAATCCAATACCTTTGCATTGTTACTTCCTCTGGTTGTGTGTCGATGCTCACATCAGCTCTGTTATGGACTGGCAGATCCTTTAATGGATTTTATCCGACAGTGTCCTTCATATTCAATAACCTTGTAAGCCTTCCCTCGGATACATAATGCCTTTGGTAAATTGTATCATCTACTTTCTCAACCTTGCTCTACTTTCGAGCTGGTGATATTTACTCTTGAAACTTGTGGTATATGTTTATAAGAAGCCCCTATGGGTTGAACATATGTCTTCTCTAAACCGTGTGAACTCGAAAGCGCTGTTGGGGAACGTAGTAATTTCGAAAATTTTCCTATGCACACGCAAGATCATGGTGATGCATAGCAACGAGAGGGGAGAGTGTTGTCTATGTACCCTCGTAGACCGGAAGCGGAAGCATTAGCACAACGCAGTTGATGTAGTCGTACATCTTCACGGCCCGACCGATCAAGCACCAAAACTACGGCACCTCCGAGTTCTAGCACACATTTAGCTCGATGACGATCCCTGGACTCCGATCCAGCAAAGTGTCGGGGATGAGTTCCATCAGCACGACGGCGTGGTGACGATCTTGATGTTTTACCGTCGTAGAGCTTCGCCTAAGCACCGCTACAATATTATCAAGGACTATGGTGGAGGGGGGCACCGCACACGGCTAAGAGATCAATGATCAACTGTTATGTCTATGGGGTGCCCCCCTGCCCCCGTATATAAAGGAGTGGAGGAGGGGGCCGGCCAAGGAGGGTGGCGCGCCCTAGGGGGGAGTCCAACTCCCACCGGGAGTAGGACTCCCCTTTTTCCTATTAGGAGTAGGAGAGGGAAGGAAGAGGAAGGAGGGAGGAAGGAAAGGGGGGCCTGCCCCCCTCCCAATAAGGCCCATATACCTTCCGGGGGGGTTCCGATAACCAACCGGTGATCCGGTATTGTCCTAATCTCACCCGAAACCTTTCCGGTGTCCAAATATAGTCGTCCAATATATCGATCTTTATGTCTCGACCATTTCGAGACTCCTCGTCAAGTCCGTGATCACATCCGGGACTCCGAACAACCTTCGGGACATCAAAATATATAAACTCATAATGAAGTTGTCATCGTAACGTTAAGCGTGCGGACCCTATGGGTTCGAGAACAATGTAGACATGATCGAGACACGTCTCCGGTCAATAACCAATAGCGGAACCTGGATGCTCATATTGGCTCCTACATATTCTACGAAGATCTTTATCGGTCATACCGCATAACAACATACGTTTGTTCCCTTTGTCATTGGTATGTTACTTGCCCGAGATTCGATCGTCGGTATCTCAATACCTAGTTCAATCTCGTTACCGGCAAGTCTCTTTACTCGTTCTGTAATACATCATCTTGCAACTAACTTATTAGTTGCATTGCTTGCAAAGCTTAAGTGATGTGCATTACCGAGAGGGCCCAGAGATACCTCTCCGACATTCAGAGTGACAAATCCTAATCTCGAAATACGCCAACCCAACATGTACCTTTGGAGACACCTGTAGAGCACCTTTATAATCACCCAGTTACGTTGTGATGTTTGGTAGCACACAAAGTGTTCCTCTGGTAAACGGGAGTTGCATAATCTCATAGTCATAGGAACATGTATAAGTCATGAAGAAAGCAATAGCAGCATACTAAACAATCGGGTGCTAAGCTAATGGAATGGGTCATGTCAATCACATCATTCTCCTAATGATGTGATCCCGTTAATCAAATGACAACTCATGTCTATGGTTAGGAAACATAACCATCTTCGATTAACGAGCTAGTCAAGTAGAGGCATACTAGTGACACTTTGTTTGTCTATGTATTCACACAAGTATTATGTTTCCGGTTAATACAATTCTAGCATGAATAATAAACATTTATCATCATATAAGGAAATAAATAATAACTTTATTATTGCCTCTAGGGCATATTTCCTTCAGTCTCCCACTTGCACTAGAGTCAATAATCTAGATTACACAGTAATGATTCTAACACCCATGGAGCCTTGGTGATGATCATGTTTTTCTCGTGGAAGAGGCTTAGTCAATGGGTCTGCTACATTCAGATCTGTATGTATCTTGCAAATCTCTATGTCTCCCACCTGGACTAGATCCCGGATGGAATTGAAGCGTCTCTTGATGTGTTTGGTTCTCTTGTGAAATCTGGATTCCTTTGCCAAGGCAATTGCACCAGTATTGTCACAAAAGATTTTCATTGGACCCGATGCACTAGGTATGACACCTAGATCGGATATGAACTCCTTCATCCAGACTCCTTCGTTTGCTGCTTTCGAAGCAGCTATGTACTCCGCTTCACATGTAGATCCCGCCATGACGCTTTGTTTAGAACTGCACCAACTGACAGCTCCACCGTTTAATGTAAATATGTATCCGACTTGCAATTAGAATCGTCCGGATCAGTGTCAAAGCTTGCATCAACGTAACCATTTACGATGAGCTCTTTGTCACCTCCATATACAAGAAACATATCCTTAGTCCTATTCAGGTATTTCAGGATGTTCTTGACCGCTGTCCAGTGATCCACTCCTGGATTACTTTGGTACCTCCCTGCTAGACTTATAGCAAGGCACACATCAGGTCTGGTACACAGCATTGCATACATGATAGAGCCTATGGCTGAATCATAGGGAACATCTTTCATTTTCTCTCTATCTTCTGCAGTGGTCGGGCATTGAGTCTTACTCAACTTCACACCTTGTAACACAGGCAAGAATCCTTTCTTTGCTTGATCCATTTTGAACTTCTTCAAAACTTTGTCAAGGTATGTGCTTTGTGAAAGTCCAATTAAGCGTCTTGATCTATCTCTATAGATCTTAATGCCCAATATGTAAGCAGCTTCACCGAGGTCTTCCATGGAAAAACTTTTATTCAAGTATCCCTTTATGCTATCCAGAAATTCTATATCATTTCTGATTATCAATATGTCATCCACATATAATATCAGAAATGCTACAGAGCTCCCACTCACTTTCTTGTAAATACAGGCTTCTCCAAAAGTCTGTATAAAACCAAATGCTTTGATCACACTATCAAAGCGTTTATTCCAACTCCGAGATGCTTGCACCAGTCCATAAATGGATCACCGGAGCTTGCACACTTTGTTAGCTCCCTTTGGATCGACAAAACCTTCCGGCTGCATCATATACAACTCTTCTTCCAGAAATCCATTCAGGAATGTAGTTTTGACATCCATCTGCCAAATTTCATAATCATAAAATGCGGCAATTGCTAACATGATTCGGACAGACTTAAGCATCGCTACGGGTGAGAAGGTCTCATCGTAGTCAATCCCTTGAACTTGTCGAAAACCTTTTGCGACAAGTCGAGCTTTGTAGACAGTAACATTACCGTCAGAGTCAGTCTTCTTCTTGAAGATCCATTTATTCTCAATTGCTTGCCGATCATTGGGCAAGTCAACCAAAGTCCACACTTTGTTCTCATACATGGATCCCATCTCAGATTTCATGGCTTCAAGCCATTTTGCGGAATCTGGGCTCACCATCGCTTCTTCATAGTTCGTAGGTTCATCATGATCTAGTAGCATGACTTCTAGAATAGGATTACCGTACCACTCTGGTGCGGATCTTACTCTGGTTGATCTACGAGGTTTAGTAGTAACTTGTTCTAAAGTTTCATGATCATCATCATTAGCTTCCTCACTAATTGGTGTAGGTGTCATAGAAACCGGTTTCTGTGATGTACTACTTTCCAATAAGGGAGCAGGTACAGTTACCTCATCAAGTTCTACTTTCCTCCCACTCACTTCTTTCGAGAGAAACTCCTTCTCTAGAAAGGATCCATTCTTAGCAACAAATGTCTTGCCTTCGAATCTGTGATAGAAGGTGTACCCAACAGTTTCCTTCGGGTATCCTATGAAGACACATTTCTCCGATTTGGGTTCGAGCTTATCAGGTTGAAGCTTTTTCACATAAGCATCGCAGCCCCAAACTTTCAGAAACGACAACTTTGGTTTCTTGCCAAACCATAGTTCATAAGGCGTCGTCTCAACGGATTTTAATGGTGCCCTATTTAACGTGAATGCGGCCGTCTCTAAAGCATAACCCCAAAATGATAGTGGTAAATCTGTAAGAGACATCATAGATCGCACTATATTAAGTAAAGTACGATTATGACGTTCGGACACACCATTACACTGTGGTGTTCCGGGTGGCGCGGGTTGCGAAACTATTCTGCATTGTTTCAAATGTAATCCAAACTCGTAACTCAAATATTCTCCTCCACGATCAGATCGTAGAAACTTTATTTTCTTATTACGATGATTTTCAACTTCACTCTTAAATTCTTTGAACTTTTCAAATGTTTCAGACTTATGTTTCATTAAGTAGATATACCCATATCTGCTTACCCATATCTGCTTAAATCACCTATGAAGGTGACAAAATAATGATATCCGCCACGAGCTTCAACATTCATTGGACCACATACATCTGTATGTATGATTTCCAACAAATCTGTTGCTCTCTCCATAGTACCGGAGAACGGCATTTTAGTCATCTTGCCCATGAGGCACGGTTCGCAAGTACCAAGTGATTTATAATCAAGTGGTTCCAAAAGTCCATCAGTATGGAGTTTCTTCATGCGCTTTACACCGATATGACCTAAACGGCAGTGCCACAAATAAGTTGCACTTTCATTATCAATTCTGCATCTTTTGGTTTCAACATTATGAATATGTGTATCACTACTATTGAGATTCATCAAAAATAGACCACTCTTCAAGGGTGCATGACCATAAAAAATATTACTCATATAAATAGAACAACCATTATTCTCTGATTTAAATGAATAATCGTCTCGCATCAAACAAGATCCAGATATAATGTTCATGCTCAACGCTGGCACCAAATAACAATTATTTAGGTCTAATACTAATCCCGATGGTAGATATAGAGGTAGCGTGCCGACCGCGATCACATCGACTTTGGAACCATTTCCCATGCGCATCGTCACCTCGTCCTTCGCCAGGGTTCGCTTAATCCGTAGTCCCTGTTTCGAGTTGCAAATATTAGCAACAGAACCAGTATCAAATACCCAGGTGCTATTGCGAGCTCTAGTAAGGTACACATCAATAACAGGTATATCACATATACCTTTGTTCACCTTGCCATCCTTCTTATCCGCCAAATACTTGGGGCAGTTCCGCTTCCAGTGACCAGTCTGCTCGCAGTAGAAGCACTCAGTTTCAGGCTTAGGTCCAGACTTGGGTTTCTTCTCTTGAGCAGCAACTTGCTTGTTGTTCTTCTTGAAGTTCCCCTTCTTCTTCCCCTTGCCCTTTTTCTTGAAACTAGTGGTCTTGTTGACCATCAACACTTGATGCTCCTTCTTGATTTCTACCTCTGCAGCTTTTAGCATTGCGAAGAGCTCGGGGATTGTCTTATCCATCCCTTGGATATTATAGTTCATCTCGAAGCTCTTGTAGCTAGGTGGAAGTGATTGGAGAATTCTGTCAATGACGCAATCATACGGAAGATTAACTCCCAGTTGAATTAAGTGATTATTATACCCAGACATTTTGAGTATATGCCCATTGACAGAACTGTCCTCCTCCATCTTGCAGCTATAGAACTTATTGGAGACTTCATATCTCTCAATCCGGGCATTTGCTTGAAATATTAGCTTCAACTCCTGGAACATCTCATATGCTCCATGACGTTCAAAACGTCGTTGAAGTCCCGATTCTAAGCCGTAAAGCATGGCACACTGAACTATCGAGTAGTCATCAACTTTGCTCTGCCAGACGTTCATAACATCTGGTGTTGCTCCAGCAGCAGGCCTGGCACCCAGCGGTGCTTCCAGGACGTAATTCTTCTGTGCAGCAATGAGGATAATCCTCAAGTTACGGACCCAGTCCGTATAATTGCTACCATCATCTTTCAACTTTGCTTTCTCAAGGAACGCATTAAAATTTAACGGAACAACAGCACGGGCCATCTATCTACAATCAAACATAAACAAGCAAGATACTATCAGGTACTAAGTTCATGATAAATTTAAGTTCAATTAATCATATTACTTAAGAACTTCCACTTAGAAAGACATCCCTCTAATCTTCTAAGTGATCATGTGATCCAAATCAACTAAACCATAACCGATCATCACGTGAAATGGAGTAGTTTTCAATGGTGAACATCACTATGTTGATCATATCTACTATATGATTCACGCTCGACCTTTCGGTCTCAGTGTTCTGAGGCCATATCTGCATATGCTAGGCTCGTCAAGTTTAACTTGAGTATTCTGCGTGTGCAAAACTGGCTTGCACCCATTGTAGATGGACGTAGAGCTTATCACACCCGATCATCACGTGGTGTCTGGGCACGACGAACTTTGGCAATGGTGCATACTCAGGGAGAACACTTTTATCTTGAAATTTAGTGAGAGGTCATCTTATAATGCTACCGTCAATCAAAGCAAGATAAGATGCATAAAAGATAAACATCACATGCAATCAATATAAGTGATATGATATGGCCATCATATTGTGCTTGTGATCTCCATCTCCGAAGCATCGTCATGATCACCATCGTTACCGGCGCGACACCTTGATCTCCATCGTAGCATCGTTGTCGTCTCGCCAATCTTATGCTTCCACGACTATCGCTACCGCTTAGTGATAAAGTAAAGCATTACAGCGCGATTGCATTGCATACAATAAAGCGACAACCATATGGCTCCTGCCAGTTGCCGATAACTCGGTTACAAAACATGATCATCTCATACAATAAAATTTAGCATCATGTCTTGACCATATCACATCACAACATGCCCTGCAAAAACAAGTTAGACGTCCTCTACTTTGTTGTTGCAAGTTTTACGTGGCTGCTACGGGCTTGGCAAGAACCGTTCCTACCTACGCATCAAAACCACAAAGGTAGTTTGTCAAGTTGGTGCTATTTTAACCTTCGCAAGGACCGGGCGTAGCCACACTCGGTTCAACTAAAGTTGGAGAAACTGACACCCGCCAGCCACCTGTGTGCAAAGCACGTCAGTAGAACCAGTCTCGCGTAAGCGTACGCATAATGTCGGTCCAGGCCGCTTCATCCAACAATACCGTCGAACCAAAGTATGACATGCTGGTAAGCAGTATGACTTATATCTCAATACCTAGTTCAATCTCATTAGCGGCAAGTCTCTTTACTCGTTCTGTAATACATCATCCTGTAACTAACTCATTAGTTGCAATGCTTGCAATGCTTAAGTGATGTGCATTACCGAGAGGGCCCAGAGATACCTCTCCGACAATCGGAGTGACAAATCCTAATCTCGAAATACGCCAACCCAACATGTACCTTTGGAGACACCTGTAGAGCACCTTTATAATCACCCAGTTATGTTGTGACGTTTGGTAGCACACAAAGTGTTCCTCCGGTAAACGGGAGTTGCATAATCTCATAGTCATAGGAACATGTATAAGTCATGAAGAAAGAAATAGCAACATACTAAACGATCGGGTGCTAAGCTAATGGAATGGGTCATGTCAATCACATCATTCTCCTAATGATGTGATCCCGTTAATCAAATGACAACTCATGTCTATGGTTAGGAAACATAACCATCTTCGATTAACGAGCTAGTCAAGTAGAGGCATACTAGTGACACTTTGTTTGTCTATGTATTCACACAAGTATTATGTTTCTGGTTAATACAATTCTAGCATGAATAATAAACATTTATCATGATATAAGGAAATAAATAATAACTTTATTATTGCCTCTAGGGCATATTTCCTTCATTCACGAGTCATACACTTCTGGTATTTTGCCAGATAAAATTTCAATACTACAACTTCTTCGAAAGTGACAAGTGAATGAAAGGTTATGCATTGGAGAAGTGGGAGTCGACCTTGAACTTTGTGTTCATGCCCATGGACACGATGTAGATCTTATCATTAAAGCTTCTCTTAAATTAATTATTCCTTAGGTATAAGTTCATCTTATATCTGGGATCTGGCCTTTTGCAATCGTGGTTCCGACCATGTTCTCCTTTAAATACCATTTCGTGTGCAAGTTTAAGCGCTTGTCTTCTGTAGAGCAATACCCCAGTCCAACCTCTACTCTGATTTGTCATCGAGTATTACCCCCTATGGTATCTCGAGATTATCACGGAACTGCATAACTTCTTATGAGTTCTTCTTCAAATATTATTTGACTTTCGCTGCATCATCATTTGACTTGATGTCATTGCCGACCGATTACATCTTCATGAAATCTCTTGACAAATGTGTCGTGGTCATCATCAACATCCTGAGCTCTTCCAAGATATATATCGAATTCTTGATGAGTAATACCATCCTCGCCCCTCAATGGTTTGTGTTATCACCGACCACTTTATTGCCTTCCGTTCAACACAAACTTATTTGTGTTTTGTGTTATACCTTGAGGTCCTTGCTATCCAGCATTTGTTCTTCTTTACCTTGGAATATCACCACCTTTTATGTCAAGAATGTCGTGGTAATTTTACCACCTCTTGAGAATTCTTGATATAGTAATATCTCTCGCCTTTTGCGTTCATTTATTGGTCTCTGTGTTGTTTCTAACCGGAATACCGACAAATGGTCTATGATGTGTAAATTCTAAACTTCTAGCAACCCTATTGCTTTGAAGTTATTGGTCTACAGTTTCGTTCTAAGTCTATTGCTTATTGAATCATCATTCGAACATTGATCGTGCTACCTAGTCCAGATTCCTGGGTGCACCCTTCTATCATTGTTCAGTTGTGTATGTTTCCCTCGAGCATACATCATTATATCATTTGATCCGACAAATGATATTTCCTTGTTCACATAATTGTGGAAATCAATCCTTTGGAAATCTCGATGATTTGTTGCTGAGCCTATCAGCCACCTCCTCATCCTCTCCTTGGTTTACTGATGAACTCTTGTTTCAGAGCTCACTTCCATAGTGCATTTCCCGAGAATCTTACAATGTCATCTCGACAATTTGTGTTGCACCTTTCTTCTCAGGCATCCTGAGTCTGAGTTATCCTGACACCAATCAAATCTGAATCTCGGTCAAATATGATGGTTGGAACATATTTCCAAGAGTTACAACAATGGTTATTATGTGACCCGGTAAGGTGATGTCGTGCCTAGCACACTTGGCCGAAGGCCCTATTGTTATAACTTCCTTTTTAGCAAGGTTATCCATGCTTCCATGAGGAAATTGTGAGACTTATTCTATAAGTTTTTCCTGATGGATCCTTTGTGTATCCAAGGTCTGGCCTTAGCTTGAAGATCTTGTCAATGCTATCTCGAAACATGTATGTGGTACTCCGAACTTCAAAAGGAACATTTGAAGCACCTTGCTGCATTTTCTTCATCAATTATCCTAACACCGTTGTATGGGTAATATCATGAAAGTTCTCCCCCCCTTTCCTAAAGGGTTTTCTACATTTTATCCCGTCATGGATATCATGCCCTATTTGCCCTTGGGAAGGATATACCCCTGAAATATGTGTTTAAACACATTTTCCTTTCCATTGTTCTGTTTAATCTGATAATCACATTTTCCTTTCCATTGTTTGGTTTAACCTTTCTTGTGATCTATATGATCCAAGCAAAAATATTCTCCTACTTATGTAAACACCTTGGTGTACAATTCTGTTAGCATGACCCTGTTACTATTGTTGATGACATTCCAGTAGCCACCGATGGACGAGAACTTTGCCTATTGGTCCGCCTCGTCCAACAAGCGGGAAAATGGTTCTCTTCGTCCCTCGCCCTTGGTACCAACGTTGTTGGCAACATAACCGACAGGCTACCCTCTGACATGTCTTTCTATCATGACCGTGTAAGATGTCAACGGCCTTTCTACTTTTAACCCACATGGTGGGCCCATAACCCACAGTTCCATAGGATCGAAACCTGACTCTCCCGTACACCCTCTGTTTCCAAAGTTATTCCTCATGCTTGGCTTCGTAAGTAATTCACGAGCCACCTTCCGAGAGATCATAAATTCTGGTATCAGACACCATACTTATTCCCGTTGCTCTGAATCCCTTTCACCCTTTGTTACAGGCAACGGACGGCTGCCTACCCGCTTGGAGCTTCTTGTTGCCCATCCTTACCTTGCTATCGATAACTTTCTTGAATTTCAACTCGAGAGATGCCTCTATGCCATGTTCACTGAGATAGCCCCTAGGTACCTAACGTATGTTGAGCTCCGTCCTTCCCGAGTTTTCCCCCTTAGCTTTCCATAAGTACGATGGAGATCCTGAAGGAGGAATGACGACTTCACCATGATGACCTGAAGCAGAGGAAGGAAGACATCAACATAATGGATCGACCTCTTCGAGAAGAACAACCATGATCGAGAAGACCCATTAGAATTTCGTAACCAAACCTTTTCCCTTACTCCACCTCGTAAATCTCGGGACGAGATTTCTTGTAGTGGAGGAGAATTGTGACGCCCGAATAATTAAGCTACAGTAATACCATGCTAATGGTGACATGTCTTCATTTTTACTGTTGCTAGTCCCAGGTTGGTTATTACTGATTCAGATTTTAACTTTAAAATAAAGTCAAACAATAAGGGTTTTCAAATGTCAAAACTAAAATGTGAAAAATGTGAGAAATAATTCATAGATAATTACAGTGGTGAACCAATATTTTTACAAAGTGAATAAATGCCCTTAAATGAATAAAACAGGGGCTAAAAACCATTATTAAATGCTTTTAAATAATAAAAAAATACAAACCTATTTTATTATTGTACCAAACTAATTGTTGCTCTGGCCTGAATTGCAATAGTAATTAAGGTACAAGTTTCATATTTTATAACACTATTTTACTATTGAAAATTAAAATGAAAATAGAAATAAATAAAAAGAAAGTAAACAGAAACTAACCTACTATGCACCGGCCTTGATGTGAACAGGCAAGGCCCAGCCCACCTGGAGCTCGTCCCCAACCTCTCTGTTCAACAGAGGCTGGGTGGACGCCGCGCCATCGTCCATGGCCATGGATGGCCACGTGCCGAACATCCAGCCCCACCCTAGCGTCTATAAGGCCCTCCTCGACCCCGTACGCGAACCCTAGCCCCCCTCATCTCACCCTCTTGCGCCGCCATCATCGTTTTTGTTCGTGCCCGAGCGGCTGCTCGCCATGGCCATCATCGTAGCTGCGGCCAGCACGCTCGCTGTCGCCTGAGAATATGTGCAGGAGGACGGACGTACTCCTCTACTTCGTCTAGACCACCAGATTGACGTTGTAGAACTCCAATGCCGCCGCCCGCTTCATCTTCTTCCTCGGACGCTGCCGGACATCCTCGTCAAATTCGTCGCCGTCTGCCGCTCCTAACCTTCCACCGGCCTTTCTTGTGCCCCGCTGTCGGTGTCAAAACCGGTGGATCTCGGGTAGGGGGTCCCGAACTGTGCGTCTAGGCCGGATGGTAACAGGAGGCAGGGGACATGAAGTTTTACCCAGGTTCGGGCCCTCTCGATGGAGGTAAAACCCTACGTCCTGCTTGATTAATATTGATGATATGGGTATTACAAGAGTTGATCTACCACGAGATCAGAGAGGCTAAACCCTAGAAGCTAGCCTATGGTATGATTGTTGATGTGTATGTTATCCTACGGACTAAAACCCTCCGGTTTATATAGACACCGGATAGGGTTAGGGTTACATAGAGTCGGTTACAATGGTAGGATATCTGAACATCCGTATCGCCAAGCTTGCCTTCCACGCCAAGGAAAATCCCTTCCGGACATGGGACGGAGTCTTCAATCTTGTATCTTCATAGTCCAGGAGTCCGGCTGAAGGTATAATTCGGCTATCCGAACACCCCCCCCTAATCCAGGACTCCCTCAGTAGCCCCTGAACCAGGCTTCAATGACGACGAGTCCGGCACGCAAATTGTCTTCGGCATTGCAAGGCGGGTTCCTCCTCCAAGTACTTCATAGAAGATTTTGAACACAAAGATAGTGTCCGGCTCTACAAAATAAGTTCCCACATATTGCCATAGAGAGAATAATAATATTAACACAAATCTAATCTGCTGACGTATTCCATGGTGCGACACGCCACGGCCAAGCCTTTATCCAAATCGTTTCATTATCCCACCTCAGCGCGTTATGCGAGGCGGTTTCCTTGGCACGTCTTGTCAAAGCAGAGATCGTGTCCCTTTATTCCGGGATTCTCATCAATACGGACGTGGGTAACCCAACCGCGCCTTTGATTACGGCGCTCAGAGATAAGCAAGTTTTACCAGGCTGGTGGGGACATGTAGTCGCTCCCACCCATATAAGGGGATAAGGATCCACCTTTTCACCCACGCCTTCTTCCTCCTTTGCCTATCCATTCTTGCGCACTCGAGCTCCAGTGCCCAAGTCCGCACTACCACCTCAACCTTCTCCAGTCATGTCCGGAGCGGGAGGCAAGTGGATGGTCTCCTCCGTCACGGAGGGACACATCAAAAAGCTGAGGAAGGCCGGATATCTGGCCAGCGACATCGCGCACCAGCTTCCCGAGAAGGGGCAGCTCATCCCCACTCCTAGGCCCCATGAGAGGGTGGTATTTCTCCCCCATTTCCTCCGCGGACTGGGCTTTCCTCTGCATCCATTTTTCCGGGGGCTCATGTTCTACTGCGGCCTGGATTTCCACAATCTGGCCCCGAACTTCGTCCTCAACATCTCGGCGTTTATCGTCGTGTGCGAGGCTTTCCTCCGCATCCGCCCTCATTTCGGCTTATGGCTAAAGACCTTCAACGTCAAGCCGAAGGTAGTGCGCGGCAGCCAGGTGGAGTGCGGCAGTGCCATGGTTGGCAAGATGGCCAACGTCCTATGGCTCGAGGGCTCCTTTGTGGAGACCCTGAAGGGGTGGCAATCGGGGTGGTTTTACATCACCGAGCCGTGCGACCCTGAATGGGTCGCAGCCCCCGAGTTTCGGTCCGGACCCCCTACGCGGCTCACCTCCTGGAAGGAGACCGGCCTGTCGTGGGGCAAAAAAGGAGAGCTGACCGGACTCCAAACATGCGTCCAAACCCTGGTGAACAAGAAGCTCAAACTTGTCAACATAGTCCAGGTTATGCTCATCCGCCTGATTCTCCCGTGTCAATGACGGGCCTTCAATCTGTGGGAGTTCGACCCAGCGCAGCATCAAACTCTAAACAGGCTCTTCGACATGACGTACGAAGATGCCTGGAGGATGCTTTTCAAGGGCGCCGAGGCTCCCGCATCCGCTGCCGAGGATCGCGGATTCAGTACTCAGCATCACGCTCATGCGGTAAGCTGCTTTTGTCCTTTTGCAGGGTATCAGTTTTTCATAGTTTGACTCTATGCGGGATCTGAGTTCCCTTATCTTTGATAGGATTGGGTGGTGACGTCCGGACAGATCAACTGTCCGGCTCCTCTGCCCGAAGGCCCAGCGGACGCTCGCTTGGCGAAGCTGCTGGTTTCGGCGCCCTATGTGGTGCCGGAGAAGAAGGCCACAAAAAGGGCCACGGGGACTCGAAAGAGTGCCCGGCGCCAAGAGGTGTCGGATTCGTCATCCGACGGTCCCGAAGCGCCTTCCTCTCATGAAGACGAGGAGGAAGAAGAAGAGACCTCTCCCCCTCCAGCGGGAGGAGAGAAGAAAAGGAAGGCTGCCCTCTCTGAGGAGGCCGGAGGGTCCAAGAAGGGGAAAACCCTTCCTCCGGACTGCTCCACCGACGCCGCCGACGACGAAGAGGAGTAGCAGCCCAGGGCCAAGCCCCTGGCGAAATCGTAAGTGTCCGGATACCGGAGTAATTCCTAGTATTTGTTTTTTGCATAGCTTTCCCTTATGTCGAATATGTTTATGCAGCCCACCCAAAGACCGGCTCAACGCATTGTCAAGCGGCTCACTGGACCCGTCGGAGGTGAACTCGCTTCCGATGGCTTCATCCCCCCGCCCTGCGGACGACACTGAAGTGTTGTCTCAACAGGTTCCAAACCGGGAGGAGGTGGTCCTGGAGGCGCCGCAAGGCGACCTCCCGGACTCCAGGAGTAAAGGGGATGAAACCCCCTAGGGCTCTAAGTCCGGCTTAAGGCCGGACACAGCTCCGGAATCTTCAAGGGTTCCAGAGTCCAGCGGGCGACCTCCTTCCAAGAGGAGCAAGCCTACCGTGCCGGTGACCTCCGTCCAACCAGAGGCACCGGACAATATGTTGGAGGCGCTCCAATGTGCCTCCATCGACGAGGGGCACTGCACTATTATGAGTGCGGTGATCCAGAAGGTTCAGTCCGCCAAAAGCGGACTGACTAAAGCTTGTACAAGCCTTTTAACAGGCTTTGAGGTAAGTAAAGAATGTTCAAATAATGTTACCGCATAGACAGTAGCCCCTGATGCTCTGTTGGGCGTTCGGGAAGAAAAGCCGAATAGAGGATCAAAGAATTCGCAGGAGTCTAACAAAAGGAGTCAATATGCGTATGCAGGCTTCTCTGCTAGCGTCCGCCGCACTGACTGCGGGAGTGGACGTGCTGAAGCAGAGTCTCGAGAAGTCCGAGCAAGAGCTCGGGCGTGCCAAGAAGCAGCTCGAGGAGAAGGAAGGTAAGAAATACCCTGTTTGAATATGTATATAAAAAAGGTGCAATTGCAAAAAATGACAGGATTGACCTGGCTATTGTAGGGGCCACGTCTGAGGTGGCGACCCTTAAGCAAGCGCTGCTCGAGGCCGAGAAGAGTGCGGCCATGGAGCGCACCGAGCGGGAGAGGTATGAGGCTGAGGTTGGCAAGGTGCGGCAAGAGCTCCAGGTTCTCATGAAGAAACATGAAATTTTAAAGCTTGACTCGAAGACGCGAGCATCCGAGCTCGCGGCAGCTATAGAAAATGCCAAGTCTGCCAAGGCCGAGTCCCAGAAGACCCTCCAGGAGTTGGATGAGTTGAAGAAGATTGCGGCGGGTAAGGCATTCTTTATGCAAAGCAAACACATAAACGTGAGTTACCTGTTACTTACCCAAATCCTGAGCTCTCCAGGAGCGTTCGCAGATCTTCTCCGGAGTGTATCTGATGCCGCCCCATTCTATCGAGCCGAGGAGGGCAGCTCGATGGAGAAGGTGTTCTGGTCTCAGTACGCTGAGGTCGGACACCCCGTGCCCCTGAGCGACCAGCTGAAGCAACTGGTCGAGCTCCACAAGGCGGCCGAACAGGCCATGAAGGGCCTCCTAGTTCGGTTGTGGCCTGGAGAGGCTCTTCCTGGGAGCTATTTCAGGCTGGTGCGGCGGCTGGTGGAGGCCTGTCCGAGGCTTGAAGACATCAAGAGCTCCGTCTTCATTGAAGGTTCCCGTAGGGCCCTTGCCCGTGCTAAGGTGCACTGGGGCAAGCTGGATGCGGAGAAGCTTGTGAAGGACGGGCCACCACCGGGGAAAGAGCATCGCAAGCCTGAGAATTATTATAAGGATGTTCTGAAGGGTGCCCGCCTTGTTGAGGATGAATGTACCAAGGATGTATTTTTTGAGTAAAACCCGCTTGTGTTATCCTGTGCGCTGAAAACTTGTTCATATGCGCTAAGCAATGCTGCTTGAATTTAAAATATTACCTTCTGTGCGGCTGTTTATCAATACTGAGAGATGGCGAGTCGTCGGCTTCTGCCCCCGTGCCGCTAGTGCTGGGGTGTTCGGGGATAAACCTGGGTGCTCTTTTTCCCATATTTGGGTCCTTCGAGGGAGGCGCTCAGCCCAACGAACGAGGCAATCGAACTATAATGCGTGAACACTCTCACTTAGCCATAGAATTCTATAATTTTAAATTTCGGCAAAGCCCCTAGTATTCGAAGACCGATTTCGGGGCGCTATCCACGCCTTGGCCGGACAGAGCCGACTCCTCGCCCGAAGTGGCATAAGTCTTTAGGGACTCGAAAAAACCTCTCGAACAGCGACCAGCTCTCGCTTCATCATGACAGTCAGTTTTAGCTTTCTCCACTGAGGTGCTCGGCCCAGCTCAACTGGGGCACAATCGCAGTGGTTCTCCTAGTGCTACCTTAGCCGATATAGCGGAACGTAAGGCACCAAAACATAGGAGCCGGGCAAACCCAACTATTGACCCAAGACATGATTCGGAGCCGATGCATATAATGCTATAAGTTCAGGGTGCCGCACTTGTTAAAGTGTTCGGACTTCTCACACCATGTTGAGGGGTACTGAAGCCCCTGGCATATTTTGGCCGTACCAAAGTGTACAGGTGCAACATGTCATTAAGGAACATATATATATATATATATATATATATATATATATATATATTAAAAAAGGGTAATGCAAAAAATAGACAAAAGCTATGCATTGTTCATTAAAATAGCTGCGATCAAAGCAGAACGATACAAGTGATGCGATAAACGAAAAGTTGGACTATTTAACATGTCTGCTTCAGGGGCAAGCTGCGGGATAGTATGCGAAACAGGTATACTGCTTGTGATAGAGACCACCTGGGATTTCCGTAATGCGGCATGGCTTGTCTGCTTCCCTGGTCCTTGCATCGTTTGTGCGGCAATTGAACTGCCGAACAAGCCTTCCGAAGAGTAGAGTCCTGGAAGTAAGAGAAAAGTATAAAAAAATTGGGCAGCCCCTGGTGCGGTTTAAGCCGTGTTTTGGGTGTGCCGTGATGGTGCGCCTCCCCCTATGCCCATGGTATTTCTAGAGCGTAGTTATGTACGCGAAGTACTGGCGTCGCCTTTTTGCGAGGGTTGGGTTGGGGCCGCATTGCTACGCCTGCTCGGAACGTGCCAGGTGGTCTTGTTGTAGGTTACTCCGGGCACGCTTGACTGTGTCCGGACGTTTAATGGCCGGACTGGAGAACTGCCTGGAGAGGCTGCTTTATACTTCCGCTGCAAGGGCCGCCATGTGCTCCTCCATTCGGAGGGAGCGTTCGGTGTTTCTATTGACCGTAATTACTCCTCGAGGGCCTGACATCTTGAGCTTAAGGTATGCATAGTGCGGGACCGCATTGAACTTGGCGAATGCGGTTCGCCCGAGCAGTGCATGGTAGCCACTACGAAATGGGACTATGTCGAAGATTAACTCCTCGCTTCGGAAATTATCCGGAGATCCGAAGACCACTTCAAGTGTGACTGAGCCTGTACAGCTGGCCTCTACACCTGGTATTACGCCTTTAAAGGTCGTTTTGGTGGGCTTAATCCTTGAGGGATCTATGCCCATTTTCCGCACTGTATCCTGGTAAAGCAGGTTCGGGCTACTGCCGCCGTCCATAAGGACTCTAGTGAGATGAAATCCGTCAATAATTGGGTCGAGAACCTATGCGGCGAATCCGCCATGACGGATGCTAGTGGGATGGTCTCTTCGATCAAAGGTGATCGGGCAGGAGGACCATGGGTTGAACTTTGGGGCGACTAGCTCTACCGCGTATACGTCCCTTAACGCGCGCTTCCGCTCCCTCTTGGGGACGTGGGTGGCGTATATCATGTTCATCGTCCGCACTTGTGGGGGAAAACCCTTCTGTCCATTGTTGTTCGGCGGCCGGGGCTCCTCGTCGTCATCGCTATGCAGCCCCTTGTCCTCATTGTCGGCGCTTAATCTGCCTGCCTGCTTGAACACCCAACAGTCCCTGTTGGTGTGATTGGCCGGCTTTTCGGGGGTGCCATGTATTTGGCACAAGCGGTCGAGTATTCGGTCCAAGCTGGACGGGCCCCTAGGATTCCTTTTGAATGACTTTTTCCGCTAGCCGGATTTAGAGGCTCTGAATCCGGCATTAACTGTCGTATCCTTAGCATTGTCGCTGTTCATGCGGCGCTTCTGCTGGATGCGATGCGACCTGCCACTAATGTCCCTAGTGTCCGAACGACCAGGGTTCTTGGTCATATTGTTGCTACGAGCAAGCCAGCTGTCTTCTCCCATGCAAAAGCGGGTCATGAGTGCCGTGAGTGCTGCCATAGATTTCGGCTTCTCCTGTCCTAGGTGCCGGGCAAGCCATTCGTCATGGATATTATGCTTGAAGGCTGCTAAGGCCTCTGCGTCCGGATAGTCGAGTATTTGATTTTCTTTGTTAGGAACCGTGTCCAGAATTGCCTGGCCAATTCGTCTGGCTGCTGAATTATGTGGCTTAGATCGTCAGCGTCTGGGGGTCGCACATAAGTGCCCTGGAAATTGTCGAGGAATGCGGCTTCCAGGTCCTCCCAACAGCTGATTGACCCTGTTGGCAGGTTGTTAAGCCATTGCCGGGCTGGTCCTTTAAGCTTGAGTGGGAGGTATTTGATGGCGTGGAAATCATTGCCGCGGGCCATGTGGATATGAAGGAGATAATCCTCGATCCATACCACGGGATCTGTTGAGCCATCATATGATTCGATGTTTACGGGTTTGAAACCCTCGGGGATTTGATGATCCATTATTTCGTCTGTGAAGCACAATGGGTGTGCGGCGCCTCTATACTGGGCGACATCATGACGTAGCTCCAATGAGCTTTGTCTACTGTGTTCGACGCTGCCGAATTTGTGGCCGGCGTGACGGTTATCGTCTCGAGCCATGGGGCGCCTACGTGATCCATAGATCGATCTTATTTGCCTTGCCTTGTCCTCCAACATGTCTCGTAAGTCCGGCGCATATTCCCGTGCCTTGGTACGGGGTGCGGCTTGGGTGGAGGGCCATGAGGCCTCTCTGTCGCGGCCACGAGGTGGCCTGTCGGCCGCGTCGAGTGCTTCCTCCTCTAATCGGGGTAGCAACCTGCGCTTCGGGTAGCACTTGGAGGGGCGTTCGGGTTTATGCTCTTCGGCCGCAAGGACTTCAGTCCATCTATCGACAAGCCGATCTTGATCAGCTTTAAGCTGTTGCTATTTTTTCTTGAGGCTTCTTGCCGTGGCCATAAGCCTGCGTTGAAAACGCTCTTGTTCGATGGGATCCTCTGGCACGGCGAATTCGTCGTCGTCGAGGCTTGCCTTGTCTTCTGAGGGAGGCATACAATTATCGTCCTCGACCTCTCTGTCGGCCGCTCTCTCATGAGGGCTGGTTTCTCCATCCTCCTGTGCTAAATCTTGCTCGGGGGGATGCTCTTCGGCGCTTTCCGGGGTATTATTATCTCCCGTGCTGGAATCGTCGTTTTTGTGTTGGCGGGATTTTGAGCGGCGCCGCTGACGCCGACGCTTTTGTTGTTTCTTGGAGGGGTCATCCTCCGCTGTTCCATTGCCCTCTCCCTCTTTTGGGGTGTCCACCATGTATATGTCATATGACGAGGTGGCTTTCCAGGGCCTAGTAGGCGCTGGTTCTTCATCATCTCCTTCATCGGCGTCCATACCGTCGATGTCTTCGGAGTCGAAGTCGAGCATGTCGGTTAAGTTGTCGACAGTGGCTACAAAGTGGGTGGTGGGTGGGTTTTGAATTTCTTCATCGTCCGTACCCCAACCTTGATGACCGTAGTCCGGCCAGGGCTCTCCTGACAACGAGAGAGACTTCAGTGATTTCAGGATATCGCCGAAAGGCGAGTGCTAAAAGACGTCCGCGGCCGTGAACTCCATGATCGACGCCCAATCGGATTCGCTTGGCAGGGGCGCGGAGGGTTCGGAGTCCGGAGAAGAATCCGGCTCCATGGAGTCACGAGTCTTGCAGAGTACGGGGCTGGTGTTCGGCTCAGTCGCCGTTGGGATCGCAGCCCCCGAGGTGGCGTCCAACCGCCCATCCTCAATCGGCACGGTCGGCTCCGAACTAGGGGTCGGAGCCGATGCGGGTGCGGCCTCCAGGGCACTGTTCGGCGGCAGAGCTAGATCATGCTCGTCGTGACAGTGCGGCGCGCTCGGCAGTGGTTCAAATCCGTCGAAGATCAAGTCCCAGCGGATGTTGGCCGTGTAGTTTAAACTTCTGAATCTGACCTGATGGCCAGGGGCGTAGCTTTCGACCTGCTCTAGATGGCCGAGTGAATCGGCCCGCAGTGCGAAGCCGCCAAAGACGAAGATCTGTCCGGGAAGGAAGGTCTCACCCTAGACTGCATCGCCATTGATGATCGTAGAAGCCATCGGGCCTCACGGCGACGGCACAGAGGAACTCTCAATGAAAGCACCAATGTCGGTGTCAAAACCGGCGGATCTCGGGTAGGGGGTCCCGAACTGTGCGTCTAGGCCGGATGGTAACAGGAGGCAGGGGACACGAAGTTTTACCCAGGTTCGGGCCCTCTCGATGGAGGTAAAACCCTACGTCCTGCTTGATTAATATTGATGATATGGGTATTACAAGAGTTGATCTACCACGAGATCACAGAGGCTAAACCCTAGAAGCTAGCCTATGGTATGATTGTTGATGTGTATGTTGTCCTACGGACTAAAACCCTCCGGTTTATATAGACAGCGGATAGGGTTAGGGTTACATAGAGTCGGTTACAATGGTAGGAGATCTGAACATCCGTATCGCCAAGCTTGCCTTCCACGCCAAGGAAAATCCCTTCTGGACACGGGATGGAGTCTTCAATCTTGTATCTTCATAGTCCAGGAGTCCGGCTGAAGGTATAATTCGGCTATCCGAACATCCCCTAATCCAGGACTCCCTCACCCGCGGTGAGCTCCTCGGCGATTCCCCCTAATTTCCCCGTCGATTCCATGATGTATCACCGCTCCCCGCAAGCGCCGAATCTCGCCGTCGCCATGGACGACGTGCCTCTCGTTGCCGAGCTCTCTGAGCCTCCCAGTGTCTTCCGTCGTGCCTGTAGTGACCTATAGCTGCTTCCTAGATGCTCCTTTTGCTCACCCTCGAGCTGCAACTGACCCGCCATAAACACCTTGCTCTGACCGCTGCTACTCTTGCCGCAGTTGCTGCTCTTTGCTATTGCCGCTGGTTGCCGCTGCTACCTACTCTCGCTGTAGCTGCTATTGCTGGCCATAGCCTTGACCATGGTCAAGAGCACCATGGGTGTTCTGTGTGTGTGTGACCGGCTGGGCAATTGCCATGGAGACCGGCCCTGATTAGATTAGGGACTAAGCCCTCTCTAGTACTAACCCACCCCATTTTGAGTCTATTACATGGCCCCCCACTAGGTAAATTGTTTACTAAAATAATTTGAACACATGTCCCACTGACATATGGGTCCCACTTCTAAATAGAACCAATTAGTTAAAATAGTTTAACACCAGTCCATGACATGCGGGCCCTTTGACCATGTTGACTAGTCAACGTAGACTGAGTCAACTGCTGACTGTGCACTGTTGACTTTTACCCTGGCCCATTGTCAGCCACACATTACACCCATGGGTACACTTCTCTATGTACCCATAGCATTTAGTATTTATTTGAATTTCGAATTAAATAAAATAATAATTTTAGAAAATGTTTAAAGCTTCGAAATTTAATGTAAAATAAATCGTAACTCCGATGAAAATACTTTGTACATGAAAGTTGCTCAGAACGACGAGACGAACTCGGATACGCAGCTCGTTCGTCTGCCACGCATCCCTAGCATTGTGAACACGCAACTTTCCCCCTCCGATTCTTCTGTCCGAAAAAGCAAAACACCGGGGATATTTTCCCGGATGTTTCCCCCCTTCATCGGTGTCACCTCATACCGCGTTAGGGCACCCCTAGCACTGCTACTTGTCATGTCATGCATCGTTATGCATCTGTTTGCATTGTATTCATTGTTTCTTCCCCCTCTTCTCTCCGGTAGACTACGGGGCTGACGCTGCTGCTGGTGCCTCGTCCGACTACGTTGTTGACGACCCTTACTTGCTAGAGCAACCAGGCAAGCCCCCCCTTGATCACCAGATATCGCCTACTCTACTCTCTATACTGCTTGCATTAGAGTAGTGTAGCATGTTACTGCTTTCCGTTAATCCTATCCTGATGCATAGCCTGTCCTTGCTACTACTGTTGTTACCTTTACCTGCAATCCTAATGCTTAGTATAGGATGCTTGTTTATCATCAGTGGCCATACATTCTTGTCCATCTGCCATGCTATACTATCAGGCCGTGATCACTCGGGAGTTGATCACGGGTATATACATATACATAATATATGATACTTGTGGTGACTAAAGACGGGTCGGCTCGTAGGAGTACCCGTGAGTGATTCACGGATTGGGTCCGAAAGGACGTTTGTCCCGACGGCCCTCTGAGTGGATCTTTGTGGCGAAGCGACAGGGCAGGTTGAGACCACCTAGGAGAGAGGTGGGCCTGGCCCTGGTCGGCTTTCGTGGTTATTTCAAAATAACATGTTTAACGAGATCTTGGTATTTGATCTGAGTCTGGCTACTAGCCTATACGCACTAACCATCTACTCGGGGACAGTTATGGGCACTCGACGTCGTGGTATCAGCCGAAGCCTTCGTGACGTCAGCGACTGAGCGGCGCGCGCCGGGTTGGACTGGAACGCCTACTCTTGTATAAGGGAGGCTAGGTTTTCTCACCGGCCGCGTACGCAACGTGCAGGTGTGCAATGGGCAATGGGCCCAGACCCCTGCGCCATAGGATTTAGATCGGCGTGCTGACCTCACTATTGTGCCTAGGTAGGGCTGCGACGTGTTGATCTTCCGAGGCCGGGCATGACCCAGGAAAGTGTGTCCGGCCAAATGGGATCGAACGTGTTGGGTTATGTGGTGCACCCCTGCAGGGAAGTTAATCTATTCGAATAGTCATGATCTTCGGTAACAGGATGACTTGGAGTTGTACCTTGACCTTATGACAACTAGAACCGGATACTTAATAAAACACACCCTTCCAAGTGCGAGATACAACCGGTGGTCGCTCTCTCACATGGCGACGAGGGGAGGATCATCGGTTAGGATTATGCTATGCGACGCTACTTGGTGAACTTACCATCTACTCTCTTCTCCTGCTGCAAGGTGGAGGTTACCAGAAGCGTAGTCTTCGACAGGACTAGTTATCCCCCTCTTATTCCGGCATTCTGCAGTTCAGTCCACATATGATACCCTTATTCCATTTGATACCAATGCATACATATGTAGTGTAGCTCCTTGCTTGCGAGTACTTTGGATGAGTACTCGCGGTTGTTTTTCTCCCTCTTTTCCCCTTTCCTATATCCGATTGTTGCAACCAGTCATTGGAGTCCAGGAGCCAGACGCCACCGTTGATGACGACTACTACTACTCGGGAGGTGCCTACTACTACGTGCAGCCCGCTGACGACGACCAGGAGGAGTTTAGGAGGATCCCAGGCAGGAGGCATGCGCCTCTTTCGATCTGTATCCCAGTTTGTGCTAGCCTTCTTTAGGCAAACTTGTTTAACTTATGTCTGTACTCAGATATTGTTGCTTTCGCTGACTCGTCTATGATCGAGCTCTTGTATTCGAGCCCTCGAGGCCCCTGGCTTGTAATATGATGCTTGTATGACTTATTTTATTTGTAGAGTTGTGTTGTGATATCTTCCCGTGAGTCCCTGATCTTGATCGTACACGTTTGTGTGTATGATTAGTGTACGGTCAAATCGGGGGCGTCACAATACAACAACCAAATTTTATAATACTAGTGATGGTTTTTCATTCAGACATGTATAAAATAATTGTTATTTTCTGTATATCGTAAATTTCCATATGACAATGTTTTGTAGCAAGGCATGTCATGTCATATTTTGGAGTAGTTTGAATATCAACTTCTTGATGCGTATATGGAATTATTGACCTATATTAGCTATACCTAGACACGTTCGAGCCTAGTGGTGGGAAGGGGCTGATCCCTTCCCACCGACCCAGGTTCAAGGCTTGGTACTTGCAATTTGGGTTTGTTGCACCAATTATACTGTAGGGCGTTCCCTTACAATCTTTCTATTAAAAAAATTGTGTGTATCTAGGTAAAATAAAATGTGAATGATACTTGGATATAAAACTATTAGGTAGTTTGTGAAGCAAATTTTTTTTGGATTTACCATCGTCTTGGCCCCCCCTATGTCTAAATCCTGGCTCCGCCCCTCTTACTATTGCTACATATAACAGTCATTACATAGTATGAGAATGGAAAGATATGATTCAAATGACTGATGGGTACCTTCTCACTTCTAAAATCCAGATATAGTTCACTTATGGAAGGAACATTAGCAAGTAGCTGACTTAACTCAAGGGTCTTCTGTGAACCGACGCCAATTTTAATAAGGCTCAGCTTTGAAAGTTGTGGCACAAAACCAAAATACATGGGATCTTCATAAGAGGACCAATTAGTATAGGTCACCCGTTGGAGTTTCGGTAGACATATCAGCTCAACTCTCTCAAATTTCCCATTGTCAACTTGGAGCTCAACAAGTTGGGCATGCTCTACTTGCAGCACAGAATGGATCCCCGAGTCGCAATGGCTTAAACCCAAATACTCCAAGAGATTGCAAGTGCTGAGGATGTTGGGAATGTCCAGTTCACCAAAGCTCATATTGCGCAGCCACAGGCGCCTAAGGCCAGCAAATGCATCCGGACAAACAACAACAAAATCATTGAACTGCTTCCCATAGCGGAGGAGATCAGCAGAAGAGCATATCTTGTAAGGCTTCTCCGTTACAATCTCAAACTCGGTTGCCTCAACCTTGTTGGTTGCCATGGCGCAGGCCACAGATTTGCCAATGGTGAGAGAGTCCTGTTGCATCAAGAGAATCTGATTTTGAGTTTTCTGATGGTGATCGCCGGGCTCCTTGTGCTCAAGATGTTATCTGTGACATGAGCCACAGCACTGTTGGTTCGGAACACGTCACTGAGGCTGAGGCTGGGAAGACGAGCTTTATCATGGTAAGCTGGGATGGAATCAAAACTTATGAAGAAGCGCGAGAACATGGCGGGGAGCTTCAACATTTGCTTGGATAGGACCTTATTGCATCGAGCGTGTCCACCCTCTCAAGAATGTTGACTAGAAGATCATTGGGCACCTTGCTAAGCATGTCTCCGTCTCCGTCTCCGTGCCAGCACTAGCTTCCTTGCGAGCTGCTTTCTGCATTGCATTTGGCTGGAACAACAAATTATCAGTATTTAATTTTGAGGATGAACATTACGTCAAGGACATGAAGGAAATATGCCCTAGAGGCAATAATAAAGCTATTATTTATTTCCTTATATCATGATAAATGTTTATTATTCATGCTAGAATTGTATTAACCGGAAACATAATGCATGTGTGAATACATAGACAAACAGAGTGTCACTAGTATGCCTCTACTTGACTAGCTCGTTGATCAAAGATGGTTATGTTTCCTAACCATAGACATGAGTTGTCATTTGATTAACGGGATCACATCATTAGGAGAATGATGTGATTGACTTGACCCATTCCGTTAGCATAGCACTTGATCGTTTAGTTTGTTGCTATTGCTTTCTTTATGACTTATACATGTTCCTATGACTATGAGATTATGCATCTCCCGTTTACCGGAGGAACACTTTGTGTGCCACCAAACATCACAACGTAACTGGGTGATTATAAAGGTGCTCTACAGGTGTCTCCGAAGGTACTTGTTGGGTTGGCGTATTTCAAGATTAGGATTTGTCACTCTGATTGTCGGAGAGGTATCTCTGGGCCCTCTCGGTAATGCACATCACTTAAGCCTTGCAAGCATTGCAACTAATGAGTTAGTTGCAGGATGATGTATTACGGAACGAGTAAAGAGACTTGCCGGTAACGAGATTGAACTAGGTATTGAGATACCGACGATCGAATCTCAGGCAAGTAACATACCGATGACAAACGGAACAACGTATGTTGTTATGCGGTCTGACCGATAAAGATCTTCGTAGAATATGTGGGAGCCAATATGAGCATCCAGGTTCCGCTATTGATTATTGACCGGAGACATGTCTCGGTCATGTCAACATTGTTCTCGAACCCGTGGGTCCGCACGCTTAAGGTTTCGATGACAGTTATATTATGAGTTTATGAGTTTTGATGTACCGAAGGAGTTCGGAGTCCCGGATGAGATCGCGGACATGACGAGGAGTCTCGAAATGGTCGAGACGTAAAGATCGATATATTGGACGACTATATTCGGACATCGGAAAGGTTCCGAGTGATTCGGGTATTTTTCGGAGTACCGGAGAGTTACGGGAATACGTATTGGGCCTTATTGGGCCATACGGGAAAGAAGGAAAAGGGCCTCAAGGGTGGCCGCACCCCTCCCCTTGGTCTGGTCCGAATTGGACTAGGGAAGAGGGGTGCCCCCTTCCTTCCTTCTCCTTTTCCCTTCCTCTTTTCCTATTCCATATGGGAGGTGGAATCCTACTAGGACTAGGGAGTCCTAGTAGGACTCCGCACTTGGCGCGCCCCCTCCTAGGGCCGGCCTCCTCCTCCCTTGCTCCTTTATATACGGGTGCAGGGGGGCACCCCAAAGACACAACAATTGATCCTTGAGATCTATTAGCCGTGTGCGGTGCCCTCCTCCACCATAATCCTCGATAATATTGTAGCGGTGCTTAGGCGAAGCCCTGCGACGGTAGAACATCAAGATCGTCACCTCGCCGTCATGCTGATGGAACTCTTCCCCGACATTCTGCTGGATCGGAGTCCGGGGATCGTCATCGAGCTGAACGTGTGCTAGAACTCGAAGGTGTCGTAGTTTCGGTGCTTGATCGGTCGGGCCGTGAAGACGTACGACTACATCAACCGCGTTGTGCTAACGCTTCCGCTTCCGGTCTAAGAGGGTACGTAGACAACACTCTCCCCTCTCGTTGCTATGCATCACCATGATCTTGCGTGTGCGTAGGAAATTTTTAAAATTACTGCGTTCCCCAACAAGACAAACATCAAGCACAAAATAAGAAAGGCTTACATTGCGTCTGCGACGACCGTTCTTGTTCTTCATGGCTGATCGCGTCAAAAATTGAATTGTCCTTACTGATGTTGGGACACGGCACTGATCGGATAAAAACTGGCCTTGCTGATGTCTGTGACAACGGCGGACGCCTGTGATCACCAGGCTCCTTATCCTCCTCTATCTACTCATTGGCCGGCGCAACAAAGCAGACTAATCATCCGTGAAATAGAAGAGGCCAACTTATTCGATCAATGAGGGCCACCTCGTGCTCCTCCCACTCCTCGATTTATTGATGGCCGGCACTACTCCAAAAGGGGAAAGGGAGGAGGGCCCTGATTACAACTTCTCAACAGATAGAATCCAAATAAAAAAATAATCCTTTTCGATTGCGCTTGCCGCACAAACCGAAATCGATCCCCTTTTTGTCTGGACTGCACAAGGAAATCGACTCTTCTTCCGCCTCCGGCTCCCTTGAGATTGTTTGCCCCCAAAAAACGCAGCCAGGCATAATAGCCCAGGCAGCGGAGGTGGTTCCGACGACGAAGAGTGGTGGTGGCCGACCGCGGACGGCAGGATTGCGGTGTGTGTGTGTTGGGGTGGGTCACGGCAGAGGAGAGTGCTGGTGGCCGGCGGCGAAGAAGGGATAGGGAAGTTGGAGGTTTTTTTTACGGGTAGGGGGGGGGGGGTTGCCGCACGGGATGGCTGGCCAAAGAAAACAAAAAACACAGGGAACAAAATGGACTATAATGAAGGGGGGAAATGAACAATAATGAAGGAAAAAGTGTAACAAAGAAAGAAAAACAAAGAAAATCAGTGGAAAAAATGAACTATAATGCAAGAAAAAAAGAAACCCCCAAACAATGAGAAAACAAAGAAAAACCATAGGGAACAAAATAGAAGGAAAAAACGGAGCAGAGCGAGCGCGTGAGGCGCTAATGGGCCAGCCCGATTTAACTTGCCACATAAACAAATCTCACAAGGTTCAAAGTAGACCAGGATCGGAAAATTTGGTGTGCTGATTTCAAAGATTAGAAATGCAGAGTCTCATTTAGCTCTTGTTTAATTTTAATAGAGAGAGAATTTAACTTCCGTCTACAAGTTCAAGGTTTATTTTAAACTTTTTTCGTTTACCATGTGCCACTACGCCCCGACGTCTCATTTTAAGGGATAAAGCCAATCTCCATTGATCAAATACCACAACTAGTGGGATACAATTTGTGTCATGTGATTGATCAAATCAGACATGACGAGAAGCTAAAAATAAAGAAAATCTAGCTAAATTAAGGGCGTTAACATTGGGCACACGACCTTCAAAAATAAAATTACAATTAAAAAGAGTTGCTCTAGTTTGATCTCTTTGACGATTGCAATTACTAGTACGTATTTTGGGCCATGCATACTCACCGGCCAGCCTATTAGTGTTTAGCGGGCCTCAGCGACACGTGAACCCACCGACCGGGCCTGGAGCACAGGGCTTGGTTGGGCCAGTATCTCTTCTGAGACCGCCGGCCTGTTTCTAAGTCGAAGCCCCTCTCCACAGGCCACACAGCTCATCTCCCCCTCCACCGCCGCCGGCGCCGCCCAGCTCCCCGTCCCCCGGCCGCGCCCACGAGCAAGCGTGGGCGCCGCTCCGCGAACCGGAGCCCCGTTAGAGCCAACCACCGGCCGCCGCTGACCACTGAGCGCCCCAGCTCCGTCTCCGCCGGCGGCGATGACCTCCGCGCACTCCAAGCTCTACTCCGGTACGCACCCCTCTCTCCTCGCCGTCTTCCGCGACGACCCCGCGTCGCTCGAGCTGACCGATAACACGCCTCGCAGATGACGTCAGCCTCGTGGTGGTGGTCGTCGACACCAACCCCTTCTTCTGGGCCGGCGCCGCGCTCCCCTTCGCCGACTTCTTGTCCCACGTACGCGACGGCGGTGCTCCTGAAACCCTAACCCTCTCCTCCCCGCTACCCGCTTCCCCTTTCGATTCGTAGGCATTTGGGGAGCATATAGCGGGGCCGGCTCTCCCCTGATCTAACCAATTTGGTTTGATTTTAGTTTCCGTTTCTTCAAGTGCTTCATCCTTCGATGTTATTTACTGAGTTCTGTGCGGGTGCAGCTGATCCACTTCGTGAACTCGCTCCTGCTGCTGAGCAACCTCAACCACGTGGTCATCATCGCCGCGGGTGTCAGCTCCTGCGCCTACGTCTTCGACTCGGGCAATGCTTATGCCGGAGGCACGGCAGATGTTGCTGAAACCTTGGGCAAGGCGAGCCGCAAGATGGAGGAGTTCATTAAGCAGGATGCTCGTGAGACTGCCAGCAATGGCACCGTTGCTGATGGCGGTGCCGCGTCGCTGTTTTCTGGCGCGCTGTCCCTTGCTCTGTGCTGTATCCTATGATCAAGTTTCTTCCTCGTTGTGCATTTTCCTCTTTACCTTGGTGCATTTGTGTCCTTAATAATATGTGATGTTCAGATATACAGAGGATTTTTCGGTCTGGTACTCGGCATCCACAGCCTCGGGTGAGTACACGTTCTTTTCTGTGATACTTGGTTTTGGCCCCTTTTGGTATTTACTTATGAAATTATGTACAAGGGATAGTGTATCAGTTAGCGTACTTGATTGCAATGGGCATAATTGACTGACAAAAAATACTCAATAGACTGATAACAACCTGGCTCGTAGTTGATGACACTATTGATATTTGTTCTTTTGAATTCTTTTAGTCGGTATTCTTACACATAAAATACCTTAGCACCATCTCTTATGCTAACATGAAATGCAGATTTTGTGCCTGCAAGGTTCTCCAGATGGACCTGAACAGTACGCATACTTCTTCCTCAGTACTGCATTTTCATGCACGTATATATTTTCTTCGACTTATTCTTACTTGACCAGACGATCTGCAGATATGTGGCAGTGATGAATTCAATATTTTCGGCACAGCGTTCCATGGTATTACATGAACTGCCTGGATTTGGGTTCCTTGGCTGTTTCTTTTTGTTGTGATTTACTCTGTTACTTTTCAAGTTGTGGAATTTTAGTACGTTCGAACCGCAAGCAACAGTAACATGTTGACATACATCAATAGTTTAATTGTTTAAATCTTTCACTGGCTACTTCCATGGTATCTTACTCAAAACATTTAACAAATCTTGTAGGTTCCAATTGATACATGTATCGTGGGGACACAAGACTCTGCTTTCTTGCAGCAGGTGATATTCTTTGGTGCCCTCTTGCGTTTTACTGATTATATCATCATTTCCAAGTGTTGCCCGCATAACACTTTCTTTTCCTTGCTAATTAGATATTGTTGTCGCATTTCACAGGCTTCATATATAACAGGGGGAGTTTATATGAAGCCCCAAGAACTAAGTGGTCTATTTCAATACCTTGCTGTAAGTTATTTTGCCTTCTACCACACAACTCAGTTATTTTCTTCTGCAGTGCGACAACTTTATCATTCTAGAGGTGTGATATAATCATATGAAGCTTGTGGTATCCTTTTTTTTTTATGCTCACAGTCTCTTCCGTCATGTTTTACATAATATAATATGGAAAGGAGAATATGACAAAAATCTGCATGTAATGTTCCATTGGAAGTTGTGTACAGGTGGCATATAAGAACTGATCATCTAAAATTATTTGGAATCCAGCTAGGCTATAAGGCCAAACACACAATCACAGGCTATGTTCATCTGCTAATCCCATCGCATCGTCACCTTTTCTTTTTCTGCAAACTGAACAGAGAAGTTCCCTATCACCCTAACAAGTATACCAATTTGCCTTCCATATTTGAATGCACAGATATGCTTATAGGTTGCGCTAATGATACGTTTGTGTTGGAGTCAAGAGCTTTCTGTTTCAATTGGTATTAGAAACACTAGATAATAGAAACACTATCTAGGTTATGACACCGTATGTTTGTGAATTAGTTTGACACTTATTATATAGTAAATCTGAGTTGGGTATCCATACATGGTCTGACAGAGTGTGTACTGATTGTATTGTGATGCAAATCTCTTGTTTCAGTGGCTTTGGCAGTATACGGGATTTTGTCTGTTTACTTGTTTTCGAAATGGTTCCCCTCAGTTTCTCGAGAAAAAAATGGGTTCCCCTCTGTGTCCGCCTACATTATATTTTTTGTGTGATTACTTTTATCTAAGTACAAGTGATTAGTTATCTTGAGTTCATGACTCATTCAGCAAATATGCAGGCTGTATTTGCAACGGACTTGCACTCGAGAACTTTTCTGCGCCTCCCTAAGACCCTGGGAGTGGATTTCCGTGCCTCGTAAGTTATTTTCAGTTTTCTCTCAGCTAAGCATATATCTGTTTCTGCTGCAATATTATCTTCGAGGGATCAAGTGAACTGGTATTTCAAGAGTCTTTATCACATAATCTGAGGTGCTAGCTATAAAGTTGTTAACATGGCATAATACTACAGCAAAGCTGCAAAAGTCATGCATTTAAGTTTTAAAAAGCGCTAGGCGTTAATTGTGTGTTTTGCCACTGCCTTGAGCTTTTCTGACCAAAGCATGTGCTTAAGCACAGTTATGTGCACATTAAGCATAATTAAGCGCCAGGCATTTTGCTATCGCCTAGAGCCTAGGCGTGCTTAAGCACATGCCTAGGCGCTCTTTTTCAACTATGCCAAATTATGAGGAACAGACAGCTGATTTGTTTCTGAAGTTGTACTTTACCAAAGGTCTGGTTGGGATACCAAATTAAGGTTTCATATTGTTCTTAGTTCCGCTCAGTTTGCTGATGTCATTGACAGTCAACAGCCTCTTTAACTTGTTTTAATGCTCCACAGATGTTTCTGCCACAAGAAGACTATTGACATGGGATATGTTTGTTCAGTTTGCTTATCAATATTCTGCAAGTACCATAAGAAATGTTCGACCTGTGGGTAAGTTATAGCTTTATTTTTTTATAATTATTTCTTGTATTTCTTCAGGAGAGGTTTAATTTTACTTTTAGTACTCCCTCTGTCCCGAAATACTTGTCGGAGAAATGGATGTATCAAGACATATTTTAGTTCTAGATACATCCATTTTTATCCATTTCTACAACAAATAATTCCGGACGTAGGGAGTAATAATCAGTGCTCTCTTTTCCATGTACCCAGAGTGTGATATCTGAATATGTTTCTCTGCTTTCTTTCCCGGCTGTCCCTCTCCATCCAAGTCGGAGTATTCGTTCCTGAATTTTATCCTAGATTGAAATCTCATTGCCCACAATGTAGCATTGCTAACATTTTCCCTGGGAAGAGAAATTTAGATGCATGTTTAATCTACTCAATTTACTTGTCTACTTGAACAGCAATACATTGAGCTTTGTCCTTTGTGCGCTCCTTTCACATTTGATTTAATATTATGCCTACTTAAAATACCTTTGCAATTATTTATTTTTGGTGTCAAGATGTCATGAAATAGGCTCGGCCCAGCAGGTTACCATTGTTTGCAATATTACCTCTCATACTATTCCCTTCAGCTGCAAAATGTTGTACTTTCAGTTTGTTTTTGTAAAGTTGTTACCGCTTTCTCTGATGTGGTGTAATAACATAGTTACCCCGATGCAACAACAGAAGGTTTAATTTTATGTGCTACCTTTGCAGGTCAGAATTCAGCCGTGTCAGCATGCCGGATTTGAATTCCTTGCCAGATCAAAGGCAGTAGTAGTCTGTAGACAGGGAACTGCCAGACTGCATACTGGGCCTTTCAGAATTGAACTTCCTTTGATGGCTTACAATATCTAATCTCGTACCATCATCGTTTTTCTACAAGCTGAATCGCTGCAAGGAGGGGATCGCGTGTGTATATTCGAAGGGCTGTCAATGTATTAACTAGGGAAACTGGAGTGCAATTTTGTGGACATTATCCCGATTGAGAAATGCACATTAGTTTTGGTACTACTTCATTCTTCTTTGGGAGCTTTGCCCTGAATGTACCACTTGAAACCTTGCTAAGCTGATGCAAAACAATGATGGAAATTAGATCAACTTCTTAAATTTCACTCTTCTTTGGGAGCGAACTTGATATCTTGCTAAGCTGATGCAAAATAATGTTGGAAGTTAGATAACGGAAAATGCATTGCAGCTCTCAGGTGCCGCACACCCCTATATGAATATAGCATTAAAAAAATATCAGAAAAATTCAAAAAAGAGAAGTAAATTTTGGGATATCAAACCTGGGTGCCCGTTGTACACCTGTATTAAGTTTTCTAGGGAATGGGTGCCTGTGGTATCCATGGCGAAGAAAATACGATCCGACATATGATCCATTCAATTTTTTCCCTATACATAGATTTTTTTTACCTTTTTACCGAGATTACCACGGGCATCCATTCTTCACGAAACAGAACATGGGTGTACAATGGGCACCTAGTTTGATATTTCAAAATTTCAGATTTTTTTGAAATTTCCTGTTATTTTCTTAGTGCTATATTCATATAGGGGTGTGTGGCATCCAAGAGCTACAAATCCTCCAAGATTTTGACTTGTAACCCTGCAACGATATGCAGCAGTAAAACGTTCAGCTAAATAACCCGCAGAAGCATTTACCTCTAGGCTCTAGCACATAACTGAGTTGATACTTTTTACAAGATGGCATAGTTATTACAAAGTTTGTTGAAAAAGAAGGCTGATAAAAGAAACAGTACAACATAAGGAGGAAAGTCCGCATTGCCCCTCAGCCACCGCAAAATTCAACTTCAGAGCTATTTCTTTGGCCCGGAAGGGGAATCATCTTGCCAAGTTGACTGCCATTGCTTGTCGTAGAATGTCGACTCGTCGATGAGCTTCTTCAGATTGTCGATGTCCTCGTTTTTCCTGACCAGCAGCACCCCAGCCACAGCAACAAACAGCAGGGTTTTGCAGAAGAAGTTGCCCATTTGGTCGACGAGCCCCACGCCCGTCAAGCTATCGACAAAGTAAGCCATGAAGAAGCCCACCATGGCAGCACGGCCTGCATAGACATTGGTTATATCATTAGAAGATGTGAAATGAAAAGCCAAAAGGTGTAGATAGATATGAATGTACTGTTCTTTCCAATGCCATACCGCCCGTTTACACCAGCAGTTTGTATCGACCGAAAGCACATAATTCTGTTATTTAAACCGAAAGGATTCAAGAATAACCATTTAGCTTCTCGGCTTCAGGGAGATGGAACCGCTTGATCCATGCCCACCATGGGATAATCGAAGTGTCGAACACAACGGCGTCTTCGCTGCTACTTGCCTCCGGGGAATCTTCCAGCCATTTCCTCCTCCTGGCCTCTGGAAACAAACAAAGATGCCATTCAGCCTCATCAGATTGTCAGGAATGCAATGTTTGTCCCGTTCACTGCAGCAGTTCGACAAGTGGCACAAGCTTCTGCATGATCAACAAGTAGCCACTTCATGCAGGAACACTGCAGAAATGTAAAACAGTTGGCAAGATGGCCCAATTTGGAATTAGTTCAGAAAATATATCGATTTGAATTTTGAAAACAGTTATAACTTTAGTTAGTACTCCTACTTTGATGTGAGAGCTACTTTACATATAAATTGGTGATTTCCCAATTGGAACTGTCTACTTGTCGAACCTTGCCATCTATAACACTCTTGAGAAATGGAGTGATGCATACGGAGGCATCGAGCCCATGCAAAAATTCCGCTTCGCTGCGGAGAATATGGGAGCCGCTAGCTCTACGAATAATGCGCAACACGCTCGGATAGGCCTAGACACCCATGGAGAGTATAGCACATATATATAGCTGCAAATCCCTCTGCTTCAGTTTGTGTCATCCTGAGCATTATCTCATCAAGCACGCTAGCAGCAACTGAACCGGAAAGCTAACGTGCGATTTCCGAAAGGCGCTGCTCGCATCCATCATATGCATCGAGGACATTCGACATCAAAAGGCGTCGCTCGCATCGCGCAACCATTACTAGAATCCTCAAGGAAAATGCATGTACTTGCTCTATTGGCATAAGTGCAATCCCGTCTATAATTCCCCATCCGGATCCGGATAAAATGCTGTGACATGCTTAGCTTACTGTCCACTGCTACTTAGCTAGCAGCAGCATGTCCACTGCTACTTAGCTAGCAGCAGCATGAAGGGGGCGGGCGGCAATCTCACCGGCGTCTATGACGGCGTCCCAGTCGACGGCGCCGCCGGTGTTGCCGAACCGGCTGAGGTCCCAGGTCCCGTTGACCCACCTCGAGTCCTGGAACTTGGGCGACGCCACCGCCTCGGCCTTGGCCGCGGCGACCGGAGCAGCGGGAGCGGCAGCGGCGGGTGCGGCTGCCGCGGACCCGTTGGACGCGGCGGGGGAGGGATCCGCCTCCGCGGGCTTGGGCGGCGCCTCGACGGGGGCCTCCCCGGCGGCGGCGAGGCGGCGGTGGGAGCGGAGGCGCGGGAAGGGGGCGAGGTGGAGGCGGTGGGGCCTGGGGCCGAGCTGGGGCTTGAGCGAGAGCGGGTGCGGGGAGAAGGTGGAGGTCGCCATGGCCATGAGTAGAGCTCCCGCTGAAGTGAGCTGAGCTCCGCTCCCCACTCTATCCCTTCTTCCCCTTGAGGATAGACTGAGAGCAAGAGAGAGGGGCTTGGACACAGCACACGGACCGCGTGTCTTATGCTTTGCCTTTTTGCTGAGGTGGCGTGGCCTACGTGGACGGTCTGGATGGGGCCTCGTCCCACGTGTGCCTCGTGGTGGCGCACACAACACTTTGTTGGCAAATAATAATGCAAACGGGTTAGGGCATCTTCAACGCGAGTCATCAAAACACACGCAAATGTTTGGACTGAACGGTATCACCAAATCAGGCTGGGTTGGTCCGGCCGCCCGAAATCCCACGGTCTGATCCTAAATCGGGGGAGTTTATACGTTTGCCACATCAAACCCTGACAATCAGGACCCACCCAAAACCAAGCCAATGTCCGCACAATTTGACAATCCCTCCTCTCTCAATCCCGCCCATGTCACGAGATTCGAGGTCTTGTCAGACCGGAAGAACTCCCAACAATGCAATAGCGTCAACGCTACGCAAGGACGACACGTGAAGGAGAGGGCGAAGAAGAAGGCACACATGGCCGCTTAGGATGGAGCTCCAATTCCTCCACATAGGACTGCCGTGTTGGTGACTCACGGGCAATCGCAGCCCTGGCCCACCCAGTACAAGGCGTCATACTACTACGCCACCACACGGTACAGTCAGCCCAACACACAACAATCGATGTAGCACTACGCCGTTTTCTTCAGCTCCACCTTCGGCCACCCTCCACCGTACACCATCAACCTCAACAACGACTACTTGTTCGCCGAGTCGCAAACGCTCCTCTAGTCGTAGTTTCCGTCCATGGAGACCTGGACTGGCAATGCGTTGTCACTTTTCACGGAATTCCTTCCCAAACTCGACAAGGCGATGATGAACATGATCCATAATGACGGCGTCCACGAAGACAGACAAGTTGAGGACCGCTACTCGCCGCAGTCGGAGCAAGAGACGTCAGTGGACACCCAACAGTCGGGCGTGCCCGATGCGAACGCAAAGAAAAAGCGGGGCTTGTCGTGCTCGAATAGAAAGGGTGAATTGTTGTGTTTGGCATGGTTGGGCATAAGTGTTGACCCGCTTCAAGGAAGGAGCAAAAGGGCTTGCTTTTTCAGCAAAGTGTGCTTGATTTCTATCATGAGCAAAAGCACTATAACCCCTACAGCAAGTGATCCATGACCGCAATCTGAAGTCGATGATACACTGTTCAAGAGGCTGTCGATAAGTTTTGTGAGGCGCATAATCCATGGCCAAGTGGCCGTCACTGCTCGAGCTTGTAAGTTTTGGTTCATGTTGTTGTATGTGTTCCATTTGTTTACAAAAGGAGGGGGGGCTGAAACTTGAGGCATTTGGCCGAGACAGCCAATTCTTTTTGCTTCTGGGTTTCGAAGGATGTAAACAACTTGATAAACATACATGTTTGCTAATGGTATCATTTGTTTGCAACTATTTAAATGTAGGATCGAATTGCTATTTATCAAGATAGATTTGATAAAAAGAGGAGGAAACAAAACGAATATGAAAATTTGGAGGACACGATTGGATGACGTGTCCATGGATATTTGATGATATCCATTTGATGATCCGCATTGCCTATGTCTTTAGGCTAATTACGTCTCAACTTTTTCCTTTCCTGAAATTCTTCTACTTTTTCCCTGGGGCATGAAAGCACAATTTGGTTCAATGTTCTTAGTAAACGAGCACGACATGGTCAGTCGTGCCAGTTAATATGATGTAAACGAACTAAAAAAAATGCTGTAAACGGATACGTGTAGGTCCGTGTAGCGTGCTCACATGCTTTTAACAATGAAGGCACGCGTATGCTTGAGGTTTACAGGATTGCTCGGCCACAATCCCGAGTACCGTCGTGTGGCAACGACATCCCAACGAGAAGCAGCCACATACGAAAAGGCTAAAAGGGCTGATCAACAAGCAGGTATGGCTGATCGCAAAAGAGAAAAAAAAACAAAAGAAAACAAGCAGGTATGGCGAGTAACTCACACATCACTATCACCATCTCCAAAACAACAACACTTCCACGACCACACACAGAATAAGCCAACGGCGTGCCATCATCGATCGTCCATCAACATTCAGCGTCATTTCATTCATCATTTCATCAGTAACCACGCTCGACGAACATGTTCCATCCCCACCCAAAATCTGTGCACGCGGAATAACCCGAGCTACTTACTACCAAAATCCAGTAACCGTTCCATCGATCCTACTTACCAATGTTTCTTTACTACCGTAAGTAACGAGTGACAGCAGCGAGACTAAAAAAAAGAGAAATGTTCCTCTCCCAATACAGGGATCTATGCAGAGATGCGTCTGAACCTGTCACGCACGCCAAACTTCGTTGCGACGTTCGTATCGTATGTAGTGTAATGTACCTCCTCTCCATCGGATCCGAGTGAGCCGAAACCTGTAGTGTCAGTGCGATATGTGCAGGGCCGGGCAGGAGTTGCTGCGCTTGAGGACGGGCTCCCGGATGTGGCCGTCGTCCTCCAGGGAGACGGCGCGGAGGTTGGAGGGGTCGTCCAGGAGCATCTTGGCCACCAGGTAGCCTGCCACCGACCACGTCTGGAACTTGCGCGACTGCTTCCCGATGTACCGCCCCGTCTTGCCGTCGTAGTACTCGGGGAAGTCGTCCTTGGCCAGACGCCTCTCCATCAGCTCCACCGCGTCGCGGGCGATGTGGGGCCGCCCCAGCTTCACGCTCACCGCCACCAGGAGCCACAGCAGCACTGCACAGTTTAGTTTGCGCGCGCCCCCGAAACAGGACATCAGAGGGTAAGCACATTGCCATATACAGTAGAAATGTAGTGCATATATGGAAAGAAGAGCATACAGTGCATGGGCACAGATCCAAGGAGCTAATACTGAATGGACATTATATATGGCGATAAAAAGCAGTGACATACATCAAACAACTGAAGCTGTTCACTATAAGATCATCTATATGAGCTAAACTATCAATCTCCTATTTTTTTGATAAAAACTATCAATCTCCTATGAGGGTTATTTGATTTCAGGTCATTCATATATACACCATGGACAGGTATAAAACCGAGCAGAAAAGTAAAATACCACCACACAACACAAGTGTGCCCTCAAGTCCTGAACCAGTACGTAGACTAACCACAGGTACAAAGCAGAACAGAAAAGTGAACACTAACTATCCTGCAAAAATAAAAATAAAAAGTGAATACTAACAACTAACACATGTGTGTCCTCAAGTCCAAAACCAGTAACCACCAAGGGCAAAAAGTAAAACAAACTCATGTGTTTCAGGGGGGGCATGATATTGCAGCTGTGCAGGGTGTCATAATTAGATTCCTGGAAATACAGATACTGTACACAACCCTTTTCTGAAGACAAATGCCTAAAAAATCACCATAATCAGATACTATGCTACATTCAAACACAATATGATTGCCAGACAGGTAGTATTTGTTTACTTTGTAAGAGCTACTGTGTCAAGACTGTAACTTAAACAAGGTTCACAAAGGAATCATCCATAAATCAATCCTTGACAGCTAAGCTGGACAGAATAGCTAGCTAAAACAGATCAATATTACTCCCAAGCCAGCACAAATTTTGAACTATAATGTGTTGTTAATCAAACTATTTTCAGACTTACCTGGCCACGACCCTCCGTTGTGGTAGCTCCATCTGGTGTTCTTTGGGTCGCATCCAGTGACTATCTGCCATTCCTGGTTTTCCATTGCAGGGTAACAGATCTTCAGGGGCATCTCTCCAATAAGCTCTTTCCAGCGTTCCTCCACGAGATCCAATATTGCCTCAGCTTGTTCTCCAGTTGCCAAACATGACAGGATCGCAATGAAGTTGCCCAAGCAGAACCAGCGGAAGTCCATCCTTGCAGGACTGACGTTTCCAATGAAGTAGCCACCACGGCTAGGCATGAAGTCAAATATCCAGTCAGGGATCGATTCAGGGATCACATTGAACTTGTTCAGAGCTGTCTGCGAGTACTCTTCGGTCTTGTAGCGATAGATGTCGTTGAGTCTTTGGAAGTCGAGCCAGTAGTAACTGTGCAGATGGTAGCTCAAAGCTTTGATCCTCTTTGTTATTTGGTACACAAAGTCGTCATCAGAGTCTTTCAGCAAACTCAAGGCGCATCTCAGAGCCATGAAGAAGAGTGCCTGGATTTCAAGCGGATAGCCGTATATACCCTGCACGCATTTTAATTAATACAAGCAAGAGAAAATATGGCCATGAACAAATGCTTAAGGTATACATTCAGATAGTTCCCCATCCAAAGTTCATAAGATGATCCGTGCTATTTACTTGACCTTGTACAACATTATTATGCAATCTAAGGTGAACTTTGTTTCCAGTCCCAATCTCAATAAGAGCCGTGATACGTGACTAAAACGAATCGCCTTATCTCTTCAACACTTGATTGATGGCATTCACTTATCTGAAAGTATGCTGTTCATAACTACACAGTGCTCATACTTTCAAAACTACTGCATTATTGTGCAATGTATGATTCCTAATGTTCAGACTGATCACATTTCAGATTCCTTATCTCATTTGTACACATAGAATATCCTTATAAGCACTCACATAATCCTAACGAGCTTAATGTAATTTCAATTCTGATCAAGAGTGCATTTGTAAGAATGTGCCTGGACAGTTACCTTGTAATAAAACTAATGGGATAAGGGGACAATTTCAATTTTCATGGTAAGCAGGCAGGCACAAGACATAATGTGAACAATAATAACAAAACACATTTATGTAGCGGTGTCTATGAGTGGCTTACCATTCTGCGGTCTATCATGGAGCAACCATCAGCGCAAAGTAATGCTGGAGATGTATCAAAGCCTTCAGAGAGCCATAGCTTGAGAATAAGGCGCATGGCCCTTTGGCAGTGAGGACTTTCAGCCAGAGAACTGTCCCTAGTATATTTGGTGTAAGCACGAAGAAGAAAAATCCACCATAGGCCAGAATCCACAGGAGCAACTCGCCCGATAGCAATTTCACCAAAATCAGCAAGCAGAGTTTCAGTCTTCTTCGTAGGGTGGGAATGGTGCACCTTGAAGCTTGCTGGCATCACACCCTGTCCAAGCTTAAAAAGATCAACCATCTTCTCTCTTGATTGAAGGCGAGCAGTCTCTACCAGGAAATTCTTCACTATCGTTGGTTCCCCTTTCATCAAGAAAGCCAAGGCACTAGGAACGAAATCCCTCATGAAAACCTGTTCCAGGATATGGCAAGAATTTCAGCACTGTTGATAATAATGTATGTAGGGTACAAGGAGATTTACAAGTTTTTTTCATGAGACACACAGTAGGTGCTTTACACAAGAGACAATAACTAAAAGCATCAATGTTCGCTATTCGAGAATTTTGCTCTAAAAAATACAGTAGAATAGAGTAAGGAATGTTCATAACTACCAAGGACGAAAAAAACAATGGTTCGACTGGGAAGGAAAAGGTAACCTGGTCATAGTTGAGTTCTGCCTGAGACTTGTCTATTGCAGCAAGAGTCCCAATTGGCTGACCTTTGAAGTAAACTATTGATTGCTTTAGGGCTTCCCAAGCAGCATCTGTGATTGTGTGCCTGTGCATTCCATTGCTGTCTGCAGTGAATTCTCCAGAAGGATCACATGAAGATATTGGTGTACAACCACCTTTAACGATCTCCGGGATTTGGGGCTGATGACAAAGTTGAAAACCATCATGCCCTATCTTAGATAAGATTGCTTGACTCACTTCAGCAGATCTGTGCCGTTCCATAGGCCACGCTTTTTTCTTCTGCTCCAGATTCAAGGAATCATACTTGGTATCATCCGTCAGTTCTGTGACCTTACTCTGAGGGGCAATTGTTGAGGAGAGTACCATCTTTCTAGTTCAAAAGTTCTGAAACAGCAAAACCTCTGCTAATACAAAAAGGTAAACGCAAGTCAGATTTTATCCAAGAGTGAGCTGAATTCATTTCGAAATTCAGAAAATCCATACTGTACGAAAAATAAAATACATTGTATTCTAACTGAAAAGGCCAGCATTCTACCAGTAGCTCGTGCAACTTACAAGTGGAGATGGGTATATGTTTGGTGAAGGTTACCAATGACAAACTGAGATACCAGAACATGAACCAGAGATGAAAGCAGAGCAAAATAAAACCAACACGCACTGCATCTTTTACTTAAGAAGATACACAAACAAACTACCATGCCGTCAAAATGTAAGCCTACAGTAAGAGGAACACATCATCTTATCCACAGAAAAAAGGCAATGGCAGAAAGGGACTAACGTAACGTTGGTAATTTTCTCGCATACAGCTAGGAACAATAGCTTTGGGGAATTGCCTGAGGCTGCCTACTGTCTGAAAATAAAATGGGCTATGGACAGTGCATAATTCTAATGTGAAGGTGACAGAAGCCACCTACGCATTTTTACCAGTAAGCCCTGTAAAATACTTCTCTCATGTACAGCACTGAGACCAATACTGCTTGTCCCTGCTCAGAATGCTCAGAGACTCCAAATGCAAATCCAACAATTACAATCGCTTACTAAGGGAAGTATCAAAGCAAACTGATCAATCACCGCACCGCACAGGGACACAGCACAACATTACAAGCCGCTGATGCACTGTCTTACACCGACCACCACATCTCAATTTCTTAACAAAAACACGAAACCATCCACCATATCCTCAACCCAAACAGCACACACAGATTAAACAATCATCAAAGATGCACAACATAATAATGATTCAACAACAAATTCGATCCTCTAAATGGAGAACCGTGAAACAGGATGGCACACCCCCTTATCGTAGGGGGAACAGCACGCTGTACATGGCGGCCAACCGCGGACGATCCGAACGCACTAGTAGGACCAAAATCAGCGAAGCATTCCAGGCACTCTGCCACAAGAGCAGAGACGCGGCCGCGCGCCAGGGCGACGGCCTCCGAAATCGAGCGCGACGCTACTACTCCATAAACGGAGGACCTAGAACGCGAAAAAAAATGGCCAGAACAGGGGACGCACGAACCCGCGCGTGCGAAACCGCAAAACCCTCTCCCACCCCATAAACCTCGAGCGCAGCGAAACCGCGCGGTGAGAGAGACGGGGCGAGAGGGGAGCCCGATCGACGACGCGGCTCCGCCTCCACCCGTCCCCCCGCCCGCGACGAGGCCTGCGGAGGCGGATCTAGACGGCGCGCGCGCGCGCCCGGAGGCCGTCCCCCGGGCCGGATTTAAGCGGGGGAATCGCTGAGGGAAGGGACAAGCAGCCTCGTGCGCGCGTACCTCGGGACCGACGGGCGAATGCTGCTGGCGGGCGGGCGTGGCGGAGGTGGCGGAGGCGCGGCCGATTTCCCGGCGGGGAGGAGGAGCGGGGCGGCGAGGCGTGGTGGGAGGCGGGGGTGTGTCCGGAGCCGGAGGGGTGGGAAATGTGGGAGTGAGGGACGGGTGGGTTTAGCGCCGCGCCTTTGTAGGGGGTACGTCGGTGAGGGCTCGGTAATTAGCTGTCACTGGCTTCCCTTTGTTGGGCAAACTCTGGAGTAACTGTGGTAATTAATTTATCTCAAGAGGCAAACTCTGGTAATTAGCTGTCACTGGCTTCCCTTTGTTGGGCGACGAGAGCGGTAAAAGGTTGCTGTGCGGGGATGAGTCGCGGTCGCGGGTAACCCAAACAATTTGCACTCGTCCGTTGGATAGCTCGTTTCCCCTCTATACTCCCTCTGTTTCATCCATGTAGTGCGTCAAACATTGCAACTTTTGATTATGTTTGTTCATACCTCTCCTGGAGGACCTATCTTTGCGTCTTCTGAGGCCAGCGATGGCACAGAGGAGAGGATGACGGGTCCGACACGTTTCCCTGGCGATGTGCCAGGCGATCCCGCCCCTCGACAATGGCCGGCGTGGTTCGCCGTCAACCTTCAGGCGGCGACGACTCTGAGGCCATGTCGCGGGGAGGTTGTGCTCGTCTCGCACCTGGACTCGGTGGAGCTCGTGGACGAGAGAGGGTGTACGGTTGACAGGCGGACCAGGAGAGGGATCGTGCTGGCCCCGGGCACCAAAATCTGTTGGGAACGTAGCAGAAATTCAAAATTTTTCTACGTGTCACCAAGATCTATCTATGGAGAAACCAGCAACGAGAGGAAGGAGAGTGCATCTACATACCCTTGTAGATCGCTAAGTGAAAGCGTTCAAGAGAACGGGGTTGAAGGAGTCATACTCGTCGTGATCCAAATCACCGGAGATCCTAGTGCCGAATGGACGGCACCTCCGCGTTCAACACATGTACAGCCCGGTGACGTCTCCCATGCCTTGATCCAGCAAGGAGAGAGGGAGAGATTGAGGAAGACTCCATCCAGCAGCAGCACAACGACGTGGTGGTGATGGAGGAGCGTGGTACTCCAGCAGAGCTTCGCCAAGCACCGCAAGAGACAAGAAGGGAGAGGGGTAGGGTTGCGCCAAGAAGGAGAGGAACTCGTGTGTCTTGGGCAGCCCAAACCTCAAGTATATATAGGGGAAGGGGAGGGGCTGCGCCCCCACCTAGGGTTCCCTCCCTAGGGGTGCCGGCAGCCCCCAGATCCCATCTGGGTGGCGGCCAGGTGGAGGGGGAGAGGGAGGCGCACCAGGCATGGGCCCTAAGGCCCATCTGCCCTTAGGGTTTGCCCCCTCCTCCCCTTAGACGCCTTGGGCCCTTGTGGGGGGCGCACCAGCCCACCTGGGGCTGGTCCCCTCCCACACTTGGCCCATGCAGCCCTTCGGGGCTTGTGGCCCCACTTGGTGGACCCCCGGGACCCTCCCGGTGGTCCCGGTACGTTACCGATAAACCCCAAAACTTTTCCGGCGACCAAAACAGGACTTCCCATATATAAATCTTTACCTCCGGACCATTCCGGAACTCCTCGTGACGTCCGGGATCTCATCCGGGACTCCGAACAACATTCGGTAACCACATATATTTATTCCTTATAACCCTAGCGTCATCGAACCTTAAGTGTGTAGACCCTACGGGTTCGGGAACCATGCAGACATGACCGAGATAACTCTCCGGTCAATAACCAACAGCGGGATCTGGATACCCATGTTGGCTCCCACATGTTCCACGATGATCTCATCAAATGAACCACGATGTCAAGGACTTAATCAATCCCGTATACAATTCCCTTTGTCTAGCGGTATGATACTTGCCCGAGATTCGATCGTCGGTATCCCGATACCTTGTTCAATCTCGTTACCGGCAAGTCTCTTTACTCGTTCCGTAACACATCATCCCATGATCAACTCCTTGATCACACTGTGCACATTATGATGATGTCCTACCGAGTGGGCCCAGAGATACCTCTCCGTCACACGGAGTGACAAATCCCAGTCTCGATTCGTACCAACCCAACAGACACTTTCGGAGATACCTGTAGTGTACCTTTATAGCCACCCAGCTACATTGTGACGTTTGGCACACCCAAAGCACTCCTACGGTATCCGGGAGTTGCACAATCTCATGGTCTAAGGAAATGATACTCGACATTAGAAAAGCTTTAGCAAACGAACTACACGATCTTGTGCTAGGCTTAGGATTGGGTCTTGTACATCACATCATTCTCCTAATGATGTGATCCCGTTATCAACGACATCCAATGTCCATGGTCAGGAAACCTTAACCATCTATTGATCAACGAGCCAGTCAACTAGAGGCTTACTAGGGACATGGTGTTGTCTATGTATCCACACATGTATCTGAGTTTCCTATCAATACAATTCTAGCATGGATAATAAACGATTATCATGAACAAGGAAATATAATAATAACCAATTTATTATTGCTTCTAGGGCATATTTCCAACAGTCTCCCACTTGCACTAGAGTCAATAATCTAGTTCACATCGACATGTGATTAACACTCAAGGTCACATCCCCATGTGACTAATACCCAAGAGTTCTGGGTTTGATCATGTTATGCTTGTGAGAGAGGTTTCAGTCAACGGGTCTGCAGCATTCAGATCCGTATGTACTTCGCAAATTTCTATGTCATCTTGTAGATGCAACTACTACGCTACATTTGAAGCCATTTCAAATAAATGTTCTACTTGGAGCTATTCTAAATTGTTGCTCCATTATACGTATCCGGTATCTCTACTCAGAGCTATCCGGATAGGTGTTAAGCTTGCATTGACGTAACTCTTTACGTCGAACTCTTTATCACCTCCATAACCGAGAAACATATCCTTATTCCTCTAAGGATAATTTAGACCGCTATCTGGTGATCTACTCCTAGATCACCTTTGTACCCTCTTGCCAAATATGTGGCAAAGCACACATCAGGTGTGGTGCTCAGCATGGCATACCGTATGGAGCCTATGACAAAAGCATAGGGGATGACCTTCGTCCTTCCTCTTTCTTCTGCCGTGGTCGAGCTTTAAGTCTTAACTTCATACCTTACAACTCAGGCAAGAACTCCTTCTTTGACTGATCCATCTTGAGCACCTTCAAGATCATGTCAAGGTATGTGCTCATTTGAAAGTACCATTAAGCGTTTTGATCTATCCTTATAGATCTTGATGCTCAATGTTCAAGTAGCTTAATCCAGGCTTTCCATTGAAAAACACTTTCCAAATAACCCTATATGCTTTCCAGAAATTCTACGTCATTTCTGATCAACAATATGTCAACAACATATATTCATCAAAAATTCTATAGTGATCCCACTCACTTCTTTGGAAATACAAGTTTCTCATAAATTTTGCATACACCCAAAACTTTGATCATCTCATCAAAGCATACATTCCAACTCCGAGATGCTTACTCCAGTCCTTAGAAGGATTGCTGGAGCTTTGCACACTTGTTAGCATCTTTCAGGATTGACAAAACCTTCCGGTTGTATCACATACAACCTTTCCTCAAGAAAATCATCGAGGAAACAATGTTTTGACATCCTATCTGCAAGATTTCATAAATAATGTAGTAATCGCTAATACAATTTCAACAGACTCTTAGCATCGCTACGAGTGAGAAAGTCTCATCGTAGTCAACTCCTTGAACTTGTCGGAAAACATCTTAACGACAAGTCGAGCTTTCTTAATGGTGATACTTACCATCATTGTCCGTCTTCCTTTTAAAATCCATCTGTACTCAACATCCTTACGACCATCAAGCCGTTCTGCCAAAGTCTACACTTTGTTTTCATACATGGATCCTCTCTCGGATTTTATGGACTCGAGCCATTTATCGGAATTCGGGCCCACCATCGCTTCTCCATAGCTCGTAGGTTCATTGTTGTCTAGCAACATGACTTCCAAGACAGGATTATGTACCACTTTGAAGTAGTACGCATCCTTGTCATCCCACGAGGTTTGGTAGTGACTTGATATGAAGTTTCATGATCACTATCATAAGCTTCCACTTCAATTGGTGTAGGTGCCACAGGAACAACTTCCTGTGCCCTGCCACACACTAGTTGAAGAGACGGTTCAATAACCTCATCAAGTCTCCACCATCCTCCCACTCAGTTCTTTCGAGAGAAACTTTTCCTCGAGAAAGAACCTGATTCTAGAAACAATCCCTTATTGCTTTCGGATCTGAGACAGGAGGTATACCCAACTGTTTTGGGTGTCCTATGAAGATGCATTTATCCGCTTTGGGTTCAAGCTTACCAGCCTGAAACTTTTTCACATAAGCGTCGCAGCCCCAAACTTTTAAGAAATGACAGCTTAGGTTTCTCTAAACCATAGTTCATACGGTGTCATCTCATCGGAATTACGTGGTGCCCTATTTAAAGTGAATGTGGTTGTCTCTAATGCCTAACCCATAAACTATCGTGGTAATTCGATAAGAGACATCATGGTATGCATCATATCCAATAGGGTGCAGTTATGATGTTCGGACACACCATCACACTATGGTGTTCCAGGCTGTATTAGTTGTGAAATAATTTCCACAATGTCTTAATTCTGTGCCAAACTCGTAATTCAGATATTCATCTCTATGATCATATCATAGATATTTTATCCTCTTGTCACGACGATCTTTCAACTTCACCCTGAAATTACTTGAACCTTTCAATAATTCAGACTCGTGATTCATCAAGTAAATATACTCAACATCTACTCAAATCATCTGTGAAGTAAGAACATAACGATATCCACTACATGCCCCAACACTCATTGGACTGTGCACATCAAGATGTATTACTTCCAACAAGTTGCTTTCTTGTTCCATTTTACTGAAAACGAGGCTTTCAGTCATCTTGCCCATGTGGTATGATTTGCATGTCTCAAGTGATTCAAAATCAAGTGAGTCCAAACGATCCATCTGTATAGAGTTTTTTCATGCATATCTACCAACAAACATGGTTCGCATGTCTCAATCCTTTCAAAAATGAGTGAGTCCAAAGATCCATCAACATGGAGCTTCTTCATGCGTTTTATACCAATATGACTCAAATTGCAGTGCCACATTTGTGTGGTACTATCATTACTATCTTATACCTTTGGCATGAAAATGTGTATCACTACGATCGGGATGGTATTATTCAAATAAACAGAGTAACCATTATTCTCCTTAAATGAATAATCGTATCGCGATGGACATAATCCAATCATGTCTATGCTCAACGCAAACACCAAATAATAATTATTTAGGTTTTAATACCAATCTCGATGGTAGAGGGAGCGTACGATATTTGATCAACCTTGGAAATACTTCCAACACATATCGTCATCTCACCTTTTAGCTAGTCTCCGTTTATTCCGTAGCCTTTTATTTCGAGTTTACTAACACTTAGCAACCGAACCGGTATCTAATACCATGGTGCTACTAGGAGTACTAGTAAAGTACACATCAACACAATGTATATCCAATATACTTCTATCGACCTTGCCAGCCTTCTTATCTACCAAGTATCTAGGGTAATTCTGCTCCAGTGGCTGTTCCCCTTATTACAGAAGCACTTAGTCTCGGGTTTGGGTTCAACCTTGGGTTTCTTCACTAGAGCAGCAACTGATTTTTCATTTCATGAAGTATCCCTTTTTGCCCTTGCCCTTCTTGAAACTAGTGGTTTCACCAACCATCAACAATTGATGCTCCTTCTTGATTTCTACTTTTGTGGTGTCAAACATCGCGAATATCTCAAGGATCATCATATATGTCCCTGATATATTATAGTTCATCACGAAGCTCTAGCAGCTTGGTGGTAATGACTTCGGAGAAACTTCACTATCTCATCTGGAAGATCAACTCCCACTCGATTCAAATGATTGTTGTACTCAGACAATCTGAGCACAAGCTCAACAATTGAGCTTTTCTCCCTTAGTTTGCGGGCTAAGAAAATCGTCGGAGGTCTTATACCTCTTGACGTGGGCACGAGCCCGAAATCCCAATTTCAGCCCTCGAAACATCTCATATGTTTCGCGATGTTTCAAAACGTCTTCGGTGCCTCAACTCTAAACCATTTCGTATTATGCACTGAACTATCATGTAGTCATCAAAACGTGTATGTCAGATGTTCGCAACATCCACAGACGACGTTTGAGGTTCAGCACACTGAGCGGTGCATTAAGGACATAAGCCTTCTACTGTCTGCATAATTGCTACTATCATCTTTCAACTAAATTTTCTCTAGGAACATATCTAAACAGTAGAACTGAAGCGCGAGCTTACGACATAATTTGCAAAGATCTTTTGACTATGTTCAGGATAATTAAGTTCATCTTATGAACTCCCACTCAGATAGACATCCCTCTAGTCATCTAAGTGATTACATGATCCGAGTCAACTAGGCCGTGTCCGATCATCACGTGAGACGGACTAGTCATCATCGGTGAACATCTTCATGTTGATCGTATCTACCATACGACTCATGCTCGACCTTTCGGTCTCTTATGTTCCGAGGCCATGTCTGTACATGCTAGGCTTGTCAAGTCAACCTAAGTGTTTCGCGTGTGTAAATCTGTGTTACACCCGTTGTATGTGAACGTTAGAATCTATCACACCCGATCATCACGTGGTGCTTCAAAATGACGAACTTTCGCAACGGTGCATAGTTAGGGGGAACACTTTCTTGAAATTTTAATGAGGGATCATCTTATTTACTACCGTTGTTCTAAGCAAATAAGATGCATAAACATGATAAACATCACATGCAATCAAAAAGTGACATGATATGGCCAATATCATTTTGCTCCTTTTGATCTCCATCTTCGGGGCTCCATGATCATCATCGTCACCGGCATGACACCATGATCTCCATCATCGTGTCTCCATGAAGTTGTCTCGCCAACTTATTAATTCTACTACTATGGCTACCGGTTAGCAATAAAGTAAAGTAATTACATGGCGTTGTTCAATGACACGCAGGTCATACAATAAATAAAGACAACTCCTATGGCTCCTGCCAGTTGTCATACTCATTGACATGCAAGTCGTGATTCCTATTACAAGAACATGATCAATCTCATACATCACATATCATTCATCACATTCTTCTTGGACATATCACATCACATAGCAAACCCTGCAAAAACAAGTTAGACGTCCTCTAATTGTTGTTTGCATGTTTTACATGGCTGCTATGGGTTTCTAGCAAGAACGTTTCTTACCTACGCAAAACCACAACGTGATATGCCAATTGCTATTTACCCTTCATAAGGACCCTTTTCATCGAATCCGTTCCGACTAAAGTGGGAGAGACTGGCACCCGCTAGCCACCTTATGCAACTAGTGCATGTCAGTCGGTGGAGCCTGTCTCATGTAAGAGTACGTGTAAGGTCAGTCCGGGCCGCTTCATCCCACAATACCGTCGAAACAAGATTGGACTAGTAACGGTAAGCATATTGAACAAAATCAACGCCCACAACTACTTTGTGTTCTACTCGTGCATAGAATCTATGCAATAGACCTAGCTCATGATGCCACTGTTGGGGAACGTAGCAGAAATTAAAAATTTTCCTACGTGTCACCAAGATCTATCTATGGAGAAACCAGCAACGAGGGGAAGGAGAGTGCATCTACATACCCTTGTAGATCGCTAAGAGGAAGCGTTCAAGAGAACGGGGTTGAAGGAGTCGTACTCGTCGTGATCCAAATCACCGGAGATCCTAGTGCTGAACGGACGGCACCTCCGCGTTCAACACACGTACAGCCCGGTGACGTCTCCCATGCCTTGATCCAGCAAGGAGAGAGGGAGAGGTTGAGGAAGACTCCATCCAGCAGCAGCACAACGGTGTGGTGGTGGTGGAGGAGCGTGGTACTCCAGCAGGGCTTCGCCAAGCACCGCAAGAGACGAGGAGGGAGAGGGGTAGGGCTGCGCCAAGAAGGAGAGGAACTCGTGTGTCTTGGGCTGCCCAAACCTCAAGTATAAATAGGGGAAGGGGAGGGGCTGTGCCCCCACCTAGGGTTCCCTCCCTAGGGGTGGCGGCAGCCCCCAGATCCCATCTGGGTGGCGGCCAGGTGGAGGGGGAGAGGGAGGCGCACCAGGCATGGGCCCTAAGGCCCATCTGCCCTTAGGGTTTGCCCCCCTCCTCCCCTTAGGCGCCTTGGGCCCTTGTGGGGGGTGCACCAGCCCACCTGGGGCTGGTCCCCTCCCACACTTGGCCCATGCAGCCCTCCGGGGCTTGTGGTCCCACTTGGTGGACCCCCGGGACCCTCCCGGTGGTCCCGGTACGTTACCGATAAACCCCAAAACTTTTCCGGCGACCAAAACAGGACTTCCCATATATAAATCTTTACCTCCGGACCATTCCGGAACTCCTCGTGACGTCCGGGATCTCATCCGGGACTCCGAACAACATTCGGTAACCACGTATATCTATTTCTTATAACCCTAGCATCATCGAACCTTAAGTGTGTAGACCCTACGGGCTCGGGAACCATGCAGACATGACCGAGATAACTCTCCGGTCAATAACCAACAGCGGGATCTGGATACCCATGTTAGCTCCCACATGTTCCACGATGATCTCATCGGATGAACCACGATGTCAAGGACTTAATCAATCCCGTATACAATTCCCTTTGTCTAGCGGTATGATACTTGCCCGAGATTCGATCGTCGGTATCCCGATACCTTGTTCAATCTCGTTACCGGCAAGTCTCTTTAATCGTTCCGTAACACATCATCCCATGATCAACTCCTTGATCACACTGTGCACATTATGATGATGTCCTACCGAGTGGGCCCAGAGATACCTCTTCGTCACACGGAGTGACAAATCCCAGTCTCGATTCGTACCAACCCAACAGACACTTTCGGAGATACCTGTAGTGTACCTTTATAGCCACCCAGTTACGTTGTGACGTTTGGCACACCCAAAGCACTCCTACGGTATTCGGGAGTTGCACAATCTCATGGTCTAAGGAAATGATACTTGACATTAGAAAAGCTTTAGCAAACGAACTACACGATCTTGTGCTAGGCTTAGGATTGGGTCTTGTCCATCACATCATTCTCCTAATGATGTGATCCCGTTATCAACGACATCCAATGTCCATGGTCAGGAAACCTTAACCATCTATTGATCAACGAGCCAGTCAACTAGAGGCTTACTAGGGACATTGTGTTGTCTATGTATCCACACATGTATCTGAGTTTCCTATCAATACAATTCTAGCATGGATAATAAACGATTATCATGAACAAGGAAGTATAATAATAACCAATTTATTATTGCCTCTAGGGCATATTTCCAACACAATCGTGTTCCCATGTCACGTCACGCGCATTGAGGAGGAAGACCCCAGCGGGAACGACGCCTCGGGAGCCGGCGAGGAAGGAATTGCGGTCGGTGAGAGAGGAATTGCGGCCGGTGGGGGAGTTAATTCGGGCAATACTTATGGCCAGGCTGCTCCGCTCCTCCTTGGCCATTCACTTCCTCTCCCAGCCATCTCGATATCCTCTCTCCTCGACTGCAGCGGTGATGGTGGAGATCAGCGAGGAGAAGCTGAGGAGGTTTGCAGGCAGGGACGCGCGCCTGCGCGCTCGTCTGAGGGAGATCTGCTCGTGGTACACCAGCAAAAGGGAGATGTATGGGGAGGCAGAGGCGATCTTCGAGGGTCTGACGGCGGCGGAGGAGCGGTCGCTGTTCGGCGCGGTGGGCGCAAGCATCCGCTCCAGGTGCTCCTGTGGGCGATGGATCAGGCGGACTCGCTGGTGGGAGAAGTTGCGAGGAAGTGGGTGGCGTTCACCTCCTTCGAGACGACGAACCTCGCCCCGGCCATGAGGGAGTCGGCGCTCAGATCCCACGAGGGGGTACTGGCTCTCCCCACTGCAGGATCGGCCATGGCGCCGATCGAGATCCGCAAAGACCCAATGGCGCAAGCACCACAGGAGGAGCCGCCGCAGGTGGAGGCACGGACCCTGAGACGCTCGGCTCGACTCGCTTCAACACCGACTCCGGCGATGTCGACTCCTCGTCGCTCGGCACGCCTCACCGGAATCGATGCCTGAAGCCTCCGCTAGCCTGCAACCGCTTCTGGATGCTGGCTAGCAGAGATTCAGGTTTCGATTCTGATGAGGATGAAGATGCAGGTATTTGATGTGATTCGACTCCTTCATATGATCCCTCCTGCTATAATTATCACATACAATTGGAGGATATTGATACACAAAGCCGTATCAGGCGTGTAAATAGGAAAATGAAGAAAAAAATGAATCAATATGTGCAGAGTTTACTTCTGAAACATGAGGGGTGTGAAGATAGAAATTAAATTGATAGGATGCATACTGATTATGGTAGTGATTTGATACATATTGATTCTCCCAGTTGGGGAAATTATCATAATGGTGAAATTGATATGGCGCTTGTTAAAATGAAGCCCAAAAATCCAAAAATTTGGGATTATACCAGATTCCCTAAATTCTTAAGTGGCGTTGAACCTGATGATATTAATCCTCCCAAAAAACTTATAAATGGTTCTAAGAGGAGAGTGAACAAAATTGATAGGGAACATATTAGGATTGATATACCTCAGAATTATGTGCTAGAAGAAGGGGTTGGTGAATTTCATAGGGAAAGAGGAATTCAGAGTGCTGAAACAGAGAACAGGGGAGACAGCAGAGGAAGAGAGTGGAGGGGGACTGGTTCTGTTAAAGTGGGCTTTAAAGACGCATGGTCCAACAAGGAGCAACGTTTTGGGGGCCCAGAGGGGGGTGTGGAGGGGATGGACATATATAAAGGAGGTATCCCACCTCTCGTCCCTGAACCTGATTTCCTCCACCCTCCAAACCCTAAAATATCTAAGGCGGCGGGGAACGGTGAGGCTGAGACTGAGGAAGAAGAGATTTCTTGGGGAGAAGGAGAGATCATGGCCAATAGACAAGAAAGCTGGCGGCCCAGGCCGGGGAGAGGGACGGGCTTCGGAGGAAGAGGTAATTATTACAACAAGCCCAACAATTTCGAGAGAGGTTTTAATAGGATTGATGGGAGAGATCAAGATAATTTTGACTGGAGGAGTAGAGATGAGAATTACAGAGGAGGATCTGGGACTAATAGCAGTGGCTCTGGAGGAGAAGGGGCATCTATGAGGAGTGGCAGGGAGCTGGATGGCAAGGCTGGAAATTTTGGTTTAGGCAGAATGGGGGGGCAACAGGAAAAAGCTCATGGGGGAAGTGGAGAGACGGGATCTGGAACTGGTTTTGCAACAGTCAACTATAGTGTTCCATAGATGGGTATTCAGAGGGGACAGATGCAGTTGGCGGGTGGTTTCCCTATGATGAACAATACTAACTTTCCCCAGTTGGTACCAGTTGGAATGGGCTTGGGTCAGTTTGGGTTTTGTGCCACAGGAGCAAATGGCACAACAGTACCAATATCTGCTCTCCAACATGCCAAAACAAGAGACTTTGAAAATGCAGGGACTACAGAAGGAGGAAGGGGAGAAAGGGCCAACAAAGAAGAAAGATACGGGGAATAATACCAAGGAAATGTTTTGTGTCAAATGTAAAGAGCAGGGACACTTAAAGAGCGAATGCAAAAACAAACTGTTTTGTGTGGTGTGCCAGAGGGCATCACACAATACTAAAGATTGCACAGTGCTGAAACAAGCTAAACCTGTGGCCAAATATGTGGGATATGGAGCTAGGGGATTAGGTTGCCTTCTGGTTCAAAACACCAAAGACATTGTAGCTGCTGAACATATAAACCCTATGGCTTTGGTGACTGTTCACTCTGGACAGTTGAATGAAACTACAGTTGCTTTTAGATTCTCTAAGATGTTTGAATGGGGATGGACCTGGAGAGCTAAATTTCAAAGCCCTGCAACTTTTCTGATGAGATTTCCCAATAAAGCCAAATTAGTGGAACTAAAAAACTTTGGAAAATTAACTCTTCTAGGGACAGGGGCAATGGTGGAAGTTGATTTCTGGAGCCCGGATGATAAAGCCAAAGGGAAGCTACATTCTGTGTGGATAAAAATGTGGGGAGTGCCTGACAACCTGAGACATTACTTGGGAATATGTGAGATTGGGTCTGCTCTGGGACCAGTGGTTGAGGTGGATATTGAACATATACACTCTAGAGAAGAGATCAAAGTGAAGGTTGGGGTGAGAGACATACACAAGATACCAGCAGGGATTGAGATAACCACCAAAGATTTACTCTTGTATGATATACACTTTGAGTTTGACTCAGTTGCAGAACAAGGGTCGTACAAATTTGAGGAGGGAAACAAGAGGAAGATGTTTGAATATCTGGAGTTAGAACACTTTGAGACACAAAGAGAGAATGACATGCAGAAGAAGAGCAAACAAACAAACACTGGAAAAACAAATGTAAGTTTGGGGAGCCTGGGTCTGAAATAGTATGAACAGGTAGTTCTAAAACCTGGGGGGGTGGCCAAACCAATGATACTCTTGAAGAGAATAAAAAGGCAGAGAGAGCTGCAGAGATGCAAGGGAGAGAGGAGGATCTGTTGTTCAGGTTGCAAAGAGCAGATGAATTGGCTGCTAGACAGTCTGCACAGCTGATGTTGGAGGAAAAAAAGATAAAAGAAATGGAGATCATTAGGAAAACCCTTGAAAATGAGGTGAAAAGACAGCATGAGTTGCTCCAGATTAATCTTAAAGGAGGTGAAGAAATAAAAGGGTCACAATATGGAGATAAAAACACTGCCGAGGGAGAGGAAGTGGAGAATCTTGATGAAGATATGGGGACTGAGGACAAACAAGAGGAAGAAGGAGAGATGACAGACCAGGAGCTGATGGCTCAAGCCATTAGATTGGGCTATGTGGAGCCAGTGGATTATACAGCCAGTCAAGAGACAGATTCTTTTGAGACCAAAATTTTGAAAGCTGGGAAAGGAGATGCTGATCTTAAAGATGAAGAGGAGGAATTGAGGAGATGCATTAGGTTAAAAGGGAAAGAAGATCGCAAGATTTCAGAGCTGGCGAAAGAAAGGACAGCAAAGAAGGATAACTATGGTAAGATGGGTGATTCTGAGAGTTTTCCAAATTCTGATAGTTTCTTTCAAAAAATTGCCGAAGGGGTTGGTGTAAATATAGAAAATACCCCTGACATGATCAAACATAATATTGAGTTGATTAAAAAAAGTGGAACAAGCTAGAATTGATTTGTAGTTATCTGATTTTAATAAAGAACAAAGACAAACGGTTTTGCCTGAGGGTGATGAGATCATTGATACTGGGAAATATACCCTCGAAGATCTTTTAGATCAGGGAGAAGATGAAGATGAAGGGAGGGGGGAAGATGATGATTGGGAAATAGTTAAAGAGCTCTTTTCTTCAAAAAAAGGAAAGGGGAGACATAAAACCACCAGAGGTTCTGGGGTTAAAACTGCCTATACTATAAAATTTTTAGAATCCTCTGCTAAGAAGAAGAAAAAGAAGAAATGAGAGGTATTTTCTGGAACATGAGAGGCTTTGGGGAGATATTAAAAAAAGATTTCTCAGGGAAATGATCATGGACATGAAAGTAGATTTGCTAGGCTTACAAGAGACCATGAGACAGGAAATCTCTAGAAATGAATTACAGCAAATCTGTGCTGGAAGAGATTTTCATTGGCACTTCACCCCAGCTAGGGGGAAGTTTGGTGGATTACTTTTGGGGGTTAACTATACTACTCTTGATGTAATTTCACAAGACGAGGGGGATTATCATATTAAAATGACAGTTCAAGATAAAAAAACTAGGTTTATGTGGGACCTGGTAGTAATTTATGGAGATGATCAACCAGAGAAAAAAGCTAAATTTTTTGCTGAGCTCTCTAGAATTTTTCAGACTAGTGTCAACCCCATCTTAATTGGACGAGACTTTAATATCATTAGAAAAGCCAGTGAAAAAATAAACCTGGCACTCGTGGACATTGGAGTTTTTTGTTTAATGCTATTCTGGAACAAGCTGGGGTTAGGGAGCTTGAAATGAACGGCGGGAAATTTACATGGAGGAACAACTTGCCTGTCCCTACCTTTGAAAAGCTAGATAGGATTCTGTGTAGTACAGAATGGGAAGAGGTATACCCCTTGACCCAAGTTACAGCTTTAACTAGGGAAAAGTCGACCATACTCCACTCTTTTTGGATTCTGGTGATATTCAAAAATCAGACCCTCTTTTCAGATTTGAAAATGCTTGGCTTTTGAGGGAGGGGATTGATAAGATTGTGCAGGATGTTTGGAATGATAAAGATGTTTGGAATGATAAAAGTATCACTGGAGATAGTGTGGACAGATTGTTGGGGAAATTTAGAATACTTAGACCCAAATTAAAAGGGTGGAATAGAAACATGAATGCTTGGTATATTGAGCTGAAGAAAGATATTTTACTCAAATTAGATAACATTGATAAACACTGTGAGCTGAATGGGCTCACCGCTGCTGATAGGAAGGAACAAAAAGAACTCAGAGAGTAATTAGACAGGCTTTTACAACAAGAGGAAGCTAAATGGAAACAGAGGGCTAAAGTTGATGAGTTACTGGAAGGAGATAGCAATACAAAATTCTTCCATGCCAAGGCAAATGGGAGACTAAGGAGAAATAGAATTAATAGGCTAGAGCAAGATGAGGGGACTGTTGAGGGTGAAAAAGATCTGATGGAATACATCATAAATTTTTATAAAACTCTGTTTGGGCATCCTGATAACTCTACTATTTCCTTAAACATTGAAAATCCACAGATGATTCAAGATCAATACAGAAACATGTTGGTTGGGGGATTTACAATGGAAGAAATTAAGAATGTGGTATTTAAAATGGCACATAATAAATCTCCTGGACCAGATGGGTTCACAGCTGAATTTTATCAACATTATTGGGATCTGGTTAAGCATGATATTAAAGCTTTGCTAGACGATTTTGCTATCAGGAAAATTGATATTAGTAGATTGAATTATGGTATTATTACTTTGGTTCCAAAAAAAGATGCCAATATGATACAAAACTTTAGACCTATCTGTTTATTGAATGTTTGTTTCAAAATCATTACAAAAGTCCTGATGAACAGACTAAACCTGGTAGCAGCTAATGTTATTTATCCTATTCAGACTGCCTTTATAAAAGGCATATACATAATGGAGGGGGTTTTGATTCTTCATGAAGCGTTAAACAGTATAAAAAAGAAAAAACAAGGTGCCTTGTTGTTAAAAATAGATTTTGAGAAAGCATATGATAAAATTAAGTGGTCTTTTCTTTTCCAGATGCTCAAGATGAAAGGCTTCCTAGATAAATGGATATACTGGGTTATGGAAACCATTAGAGGTGGGAAGGTGTGTGTGAAGGTTAATGAAAACTTAGGAAAATATTTCCCTACTCGTAAAGGGTTGAGACAGGGGGATTCTCTGTCACCCCTTAATTTTGATCTGGCAGCTGATGCCTTGGCCATCATGCTGGATAATGCTAGAAAAATGGGATTGTTAAAGGGGTTTTGGAGGAATATGTGGTAGATGGAATTAACATGCTGCAATATGTAGATGATATCATTTTCCTTCTACAAGATGACATAGATAGTGCTCAAAATCTTAAATATATACTATGCCTCTTTGAGCAAATGTCTGGCTTGAAAATTAATTTTCAGAAAAGTGAACTTTTCTTCTTTGGGAGGCTGAAAATAAAAAAGATGAATACACTAAGATATTCACGTGCCCTGTGGGGGCTTTACCTATGAAATATTTAGGGCTACCAGTTGATAAAAGGAGAATCAGAAATAAACACTGGAAACCCACTGAGAACAAGATGGAAAAAAGTGTGAAACCTGGCAAGGGAGGCTTCTTGCTAGTGCTAGGAGGGTCACACTAATTCAATCTTCTCTGACAGGCATCCCTTATTTTATGATGTCCTTTTATGGAATACCTGTAGGGGTTGAAAAACGCATGGATTTTTTCAGAGCTAGATTACTGTGGCAGGAAGAAGATAAGAAGAAAAAATATCATTTGGTTAAATGGTCTGAGGTTTGCAGACCTAAAGACATGGGGGGTTTGGGGATTCATAATCTAGCACTGATGAATAAAGCTCTATTGAGCAAGTGGTGGTGGAAAATTTATAACACGGACGGACTATGGCAAGATATTATGCTGAAAAAATACCGAGAAAATAAAGCTATTGGGAATATTATTGCTAGACAGGGAGACTCTCAATTTTGGAAAGAGTTATTAAAACATAGAGATCATTTTGCCTCTCTATGTAAATTTAACATAGGAAATGGGGAAAACACCAGATTCTGGGAAGATTGGTGGATTGGTTCAGCACCTTTATGCAAACAATTCCCTAGATTATATGATATCTGATTTGATAAAAATAAAACAGTTAAAGAGGTTATTAGGGGGGATTGACAATATACAGTTTAGGAGAACACTAATGGGGTATTCGAGAGAGTTGTGGGAACATATAAAAGAGGCTGCCAATTCGGTGGTGTTAAGAGATGAAAAAGATAAGGTGAAGTGGACTCTGACAAAAAAGGGATTTACACAGTGAAATCCTTCTATAGACATTTGATAGAAAATGGGATCAAATACCCACACTTATATATGTGGAAGATTAAAATACCACCTAGAGTTAAGGTGTTCATGTGGTTAGCTCTTAGAAAAAGCATCCTCACTAAAGATAACTTGTTACGCAGGGGCTGGAAAGGAGATGATAAATGTCCATTCTGTGGAAGAAAAGAAAACATCAATCATCTGTTTTTGACCTGTTCGATAGCTAGGCTTCTGTGGATTATTTTGAAATGTGCTTTCAATCTCAAAGATATACCAGACGATTTAGATCTGGTGATGAGGGGCTGGGCTAAAACTTTTGGAAAAGAGGAAAGGGGTTTAGTTTGGATAGGTATTTCTGCTATTTATTGGACTATTTGGAAATTGAGAAACAATGTGATTTTTGATAATAACAGGGTAAATGATCCCTGTGTGCCTGTCAACTTGTTACTTAAAAACTTACATGATTGGAATCTCTTGCAGAAAAACCCCGTAAGAAATAAAATGATGGAGGCTGGACTAAAGCAGATCGGTGTGGTGGTTGAAGAAGTGTTTCAAGCAGCTCATGGGTGGCGACTGGCGACTAGAAGGATCATGGGGTGAAAAGCTTCAAGGGTCTTCTGGATTTGGTGACGCTGCGAAGAACTCTACTGCCTCAATCCTTCCCACTATTTTTTCTGCTTTTGTCTTTGTCCTTCAGAGAAGACTAGTGTGTTGAGACTGTTTCCGTTATCGTTGTTTAGCTGCTGTTCTAAAGACTTTTTAAACTCTGTAATGCTGGTGCTGGGACCGGTTTTGAGCCCAGGCCTTAGGTCTCCCCCTTGGGAAGCTCTGTACTTTTTGAGGACCTGTGGGCAGGGCAAGGGATGGCTTCCCTCCTACCTCAAAGCAGTGCTGACAGGGGCCAGGGGGGAGACAGCTTAGTTTCTTTGCTTTTATTTTCTGCTAGTTGTAAGACTTGGTGATTTCTATTAATGGAAATTGGAGAGGAGAGCTCTCTTTTATAAAGAAAAATGTTTGTTTATAGACGAAAATATGTTCATTTAAAATACCAGATGCGATACATCATCACTAATACTTTCACGTTGCATATGTTTGAAATTGTATATATAAATAGTTTTTTTCTATAAACTTGGTCAAAGTTTACTTAGTTTGGCTTAAAAATATATATACACGCTACATTATGGAACTGGGGGAGTAGTAATTTTCTTGTCGTCACGATGTGTTTCCTTCCAACTCGATGTCTTGCATCTTTTGAGTTAAAAAGAAAACGGAAAATTCGGATGAATCATGTAGTGTGAGTAAACTTAATCTAATGTCCCATTGAAAATAAGAAGATAATTGGCAAATTTTCATGTGTTTCTCCTTCGTGGAATGACAAGTATCATACGACATGTAGATCTAAGGAGTCCAGTGGAAAACGTAATCCAACTAAGGAGTCTAGATAGATCTTCGTTCTAACTCTACACTAGTGCAGTGGAGCGGGAGGTGATCAGGAAGAGAGGAATGCATTGGCAGTTGGCGAGCAAGTGTGCTACAATTGATTTTTTTGAGACAAACTCGTGAAACTTTTATTCAACCGTCACAATGTTTACAGGGACGAACAAAAGATCGCCGGGGTGGCCTAACCAGACATGGCGGCCGGTCCCCAACGTTAAAGCATGCTTCGCGAGGTTGTGAGCCTCAAAGTTCGAGGATCTAAATTCATGACTAAAAGAACAAGATGAGAAAAACGAGCTCTATCCGTTATTTCCGTTATTTCATGTACCACTGCTCCATATGCTGCTGCCATTCCTCCTTTGATCGCTTCCACCGCTGTCAATGCAGTCCGAGGCGATGAAAACTTTCTGCTCGTACAAGTCCTCAGCAAGCGCCAGCGCCTCCCTGGTAGCTAGAACTTCAAGCACCTCCGGGTCCTCTATGTTGTTGAAGACAACTGTCGAGGCCCCCAAATACACACCCGATGCATCGCGGCAAACGGCTCCCACAGCCCCCCTTCCACCAGCACGCAGCACAGCCGCATCAACATTAATCTTAACATGATCATTCGGTGGTGGCTACCAAGCAGTAGGGCGAGCCTTTGGAGTTGTTGGTGACCTGACAACAGGTTTCTGTATATGCTTCAAATCAGCCAAGTAGCTAGTGACAAAACCATGAGTAGCGAATGGAGTTTTGTAAATTCCTTCATGGATTATCTTTCTCCTCGCTGCCCAAATCGCCCATAGTGTGACAATCATGGTAGTGAATTCCTCATGAGGAAGCGATTCACTCATTAGAAAGAGCCATCTCTTTGCATGTTCATCTCTTTGCATACACATATGCTGCACCATATCCTCATTTGATAGAGCCCACACGCACCGGGCGTAGTTACAGTCAAGAAGAGAATGGCGCCAGTTGTCATCTGCTCTGCATAACGCACACACATGCGATGATGACATGTTTCGACGATGCAGAACATCACTGGTAGGAAGTGAGTGACGAGCCAGCCTCCATGTGAATATTTTCAGTTTTGAAGGAACTTGCAATCCCCAAATAGATGACCATCCTTTGGATTCTCCGCTGGACATATCCTGGGCCTCATCTAGCCAGTCCTCCCTTCCCATCTTCATCTTATGGATCAATTTGTAAGCTGATTTTACTGAGAAACGACCCCTCAGGTCGCCCGACCATGTCCAAAAGTCGTCCACTTGTCTAGTACAGAGGGGGATCTTCATGAGAGAAGTCCTAGGGAAGTGGGTGTTGGGCGTGAAGAGACGCAAGTGTTGGCCTACTCCGATACGATTTATAATCGGGTTGTGTTGCCACGACACGACCCGTTTTTTTATCGGCCCAATAGACCAAATATAGGCCCAACACGGCTTAATAGGTTGAATCCTATGTGGGCGAGCGGGCTAAAGGTGCCGTCAGGCCGGCCAGTTTACTAAGGGGGGTCGTGCTTTGGCTAGAGAGTGCAGCACACGGACCAGCACGACACCACCCACGTGTATCAAGCGTGCCATGGTGGGTCGTGCCATGCCTGGCCCGTTTGGTCTAGGCCGGGGCGTGCCATGCTGTGGGCTGGCACATTGGACACCCTTGCTCCTACGTACATGGTTAAAAAGGGGTATTAGAGAAGGGAAGATGATTTGTAACACCCAGGTGCTTCACTCTCCTATATGACCATTTAGTTCAAAAAATACCAAGAAATTTTAAAAAAAATCTAGGGTTTTGGGATATGAAACCTGGGATGCCCAATCTACTTTCGTGTGAAATTTCGTGAAAAAATACCAGGAATCGTATCCATGGCAAAAAGAAGACAAAAAATTCCTATGCATAGAAAAAATTGTTTTGATGGATTTTAGTTCGAGCTGTATTTTCTTCGCCATGAATACATGTCTTGGTATTTTTCTATGAAACTTCATAGAGGAGTAGATTGGGTACTCAAGTTTGAGATCCCAAGATTTAAGTTTTTTAAATATTCCTAGTACTTCTAAAAATTATTTACATATGGGGGTGGACACCCAGGTGCTCTTGCGTATTTCCCATTAGAGAAGTCCTTTTTATGCCACTAAAATGGCTTTTTTTTGAAGGTAAGCAAATAGCTTTATTACGAAACATTCAGGGCAAGATCGCCCATAACAGAGTCAGCAACACTTGCTGGAATTACATGATCCGCAAATAAAACCTCTCCCATTGGGAGAGTCATGCCTAATTGCGCCATATGGTGAGCTGCCATGTTGGCCTCTCGTTTGCAATGAGCAAACACACATGAAGAGAACCATAGCCGGGATTGCACCTTGATATCCTCAATCGCCACTGCATACCGTGAGCAATCTGGAGTACGTCTATTCAGAGCCTATGCAAGCATCTGGGCATCCATCTCCACTGCCAGCCGAATCACTCCCAACTCCGCCGCAAGTTCAAGAGCTTGTTCCACCGCTCTCAGCTCAGCACCGAAGGCATCAACAACATTGTCAATACGGCCAGCCCGCGCTGCCACCACCTCGCCTGCATTAGTCCTTACAACCACGCCCCAGGCTCCCAGCAATTCATCCTCCTGAAAAGCCCCGTCGAGGTTGAATTTGAGAATATCCGGTGGTGGAGGGGTCCATCGGACCATGCTCTTTGGTGGGGGTGGTGGTTTGCAGAAACAACCCTCATACTCTGCAGCCGTGCATGCAGCCCTCACGGCAAACTGCGCGTGGTCCATCGGCTTCTCTCCCTCTTGAACCTTGTTGCGCTGAGACCACCATTGCCACCACATGACGATGATAGCTATCCGATCCTTCTCAGGTATTTGCCAGAGGCAATCCAAGGTGTTGTCCACGCTATCACATTCCGTGAGTCTCAATCTCACAGGTTCAAGATCGAGGCCCCGCCATACCTGCTTTATCTCGTGGCACTCCACAAACAGGTGCTTAGCGGATTCATCCCTCGCATTGCACAGGAAGCATTTGTGATTCTCGATCGCCATACCCCTCCGACACAAAATGTCCTTTGTGGCCAGTGTGTTGTGCGCTAGACGCCACACAAAATGTTTGACCTTCCCCGGGCACGCTCTTTCCCATAATCTTTTCCATTTTGCCTCCCCTCCTCCCTCCAAGTTACCATCGGCCAGTGCAAGCCCAGGTTCGGACAGAGCCCGCTTCAGCTTATACGCTTGCTTAACTGAGAACACACCTTTAGGATCGAAATGCCATGCTAGAAAGTTACCGGCTCCGTCCCTTAGTAGCATTTGGAGGATCAGTTTGGCATCCTCTTCCCAGAACGTCTCATTAACCAGGTCCATATCCCAGTTGCCAGATGTTGGGTCAATGAGCTCAGCGACTCTTGTCAGTAGGTTTGCCCCGCGAGGAGTGATGACTCGCCTAGACCAAGCACGGGGGATCCATGGATCATCCCAGATGTGGATGCTATGCCCGTCCCCAACCCGCCAGATCATTCCTTGCTTAACAAGATCAATGCCGTATGTGATACTGCGCCAGGCATATGACATGTTTGAGGTCGGTACCGCATCCAGTATAGGGCAGTCTGGGTAGTACTTTGCCTTCATAAGCTGCGCACACAGACTCTCCGGTTGCTCTATCAGACGCCAAACCTGTCGGGCCAGCATAGCAATGTTGAAGTCATGTATGTCCCGAAACCCCAGGCCTCCCCTTCCCTTCGACCGTGTGAGCCTCTGCCAACTAATCCAATGGATCTTGTTGTCTTTATCTTGGTGCCTCCACCAGTATCTGGCAATCATAGAACTGAGCTCTTCGCAGAACGATTTTGTGAGGTAGAAAACTGACATTGCAAAGGTTGGAATCGCTTGTGCAACTCCTTTAACGAGAATTTCCTTTCCTTGCCTAGACAAGGTCCTCTCATTCCAGCCCTGCATATGACTCCAAATCCAGTCCTTAAGATAAGCAAAAGCCTTGCGCTTGGATCGTCCAATGTACACCGGAAGCCCCAGATATTTCTCATTGTATGCTTCACTTTGTATGCCCAGCGCCCCTTTTACTGTTGGGGAACGTAGTAATTTCAAAAAAATTCCTACGCACATGCAAGATCATGGTGATGCTGGTGATGCATAGCAACGAGAGGGGAGAGTGTGATCTACGTACCCTTGTAAATCGACAACGGAAGCGTTTGGTTGATGTAGTCGTACGTCTCCACGGCCCGACTGATCAAGCACCGAAACTACGACACCTCCGAGTTTTAGCACACGTTCAGCTCGATGACGATCCCTGGACTCCGATCCAGCAAAGTGTCGGGGAAGAGTTCCGTCAGCACGACGGCGAGGTGACGATCTTGATGTACTACTGTCGCAGGGCTTCGCCTAAGCACCGCTACAATATTATCGAGGACTATGGTGGCAGGGGGCGCCGCACACGGCTAAGAATATGATCACGTGGATCAACTTGTGTGTCTTTGGGGTGCCCCTGCCTCCGTATATAAAGGCTCAAGGGGGGTGAGGCCGGCCTAGAGGTGGCGCGCCAGGAGGAGTCCTACTCCCTCCGGGAGTAGGATTCCCCCCCCCCAATCCTAGTTGGAATAGGATTCGCGGAGGGGGGAAAAGAGAAAGGGGGGCCGGCCCCCTCTCCTTGTCCTATTGGGACCAAGGGAGGGGAGGGGCGCGCGGCCCATCTCAAGCTGCCTCTTCTCTTTTCCACTAAGGCCCACTAAGGCCCATATAGCTCCCGGGGGGTTCCGGTAACCTCCCGGTACTCCGGTAAAATCCCGATTTCACCCGGAACACTTCCGATATCCAAACATAGGCTTCCAATATATCAATCTTTATGTCTCGACCATTTCGAGACTCCTCGTCATGTCCGTGATCACATCCGGGACTCCGGACAACCTTCGGTACATCAAAACGTATAAACTCATAATATAACTGTCATCGAAACCTTAAGCGTGCGGACCCTACGGGTTCGAGAACAATGTAGACATGACCGAGACATGTCTCCGGTCAATAACCAATAGCGGGACCTGGATGCCCATATTGGCTCCTACATATTCTACGAAGATCTTTATCGGTCAGACTGCATAACAACATACGTTGTTCCCTTTGTCATTGGTATGTTACTTGCCCGAGATTCGATCGTCGGTATCCAATACCTAGTTCAATCTTGTTACCGTCAAGTCTCTTTACTCGTTTCATAATACATCATCTCGCAACTAACTCATTAGTTGCATTGCTTGCAAGGCTTAAGTGATGTGCATTACCGAGAGGGCCCAGAGATACCTCTCCGACGATCGGAGTGACAAATCCTAATCTCGAAATACGTCAACCCAACATGTACCTTTGGAGACACCTGTAGAGCACCTTTATAATCACCCAGTTACGTTGTGACGTTTGGTAGCACACAAAGTGTTCCTCCGGCACACGGGAGTTACATAATCTCATAGTCATAGGAACATGTATAAGTCATGAATAAAGCAATAGCAACATACTAAACGATCGGGTGCTAAGCTAATGGAATGGGTCATGTCAATTAGATCATTCAACTAATGATGTGATCCCGTTTAATCAAATGACAACTCTTTGTCCGTGGTTAGGAAACATAACCATATTTGATTAATGGGCTAGTCAAGTAGAGGCATACTAGTGACACTCTGTTTGTCTATGTATTCACACATGTATTATGTTTCCGGTTAATACAATTCTAGCATGAATAATAAACTTTTATCATGATACAAGGAAATAAATAATAACTTTATTATTGCCTCTAGGGCATATTTCCTTCAGTCTCCCACTTGCACTAGAGTCAATAATCTAGATTACACAGTAATGATTCTAACACCAATGGAGCTTTGGTGCTGATCATGTTTTGCTCGTGGAAGAGGCTTAGTCAACGGGTCTACTACATTCAGCTTCGTATGTATCTTGCAAATCTCTATGTCTCCCACCTGGACTAGATCCCGGATGGAATTGAAGCATCTCTTGATGTGTTTGGTTCTCTTGTGAAATCTGGATTCCTTTGCCAAGGCAATTGCACCAGTATTGTCACAAAAGATTTTCATTGGACCCGATGCACTAGGTATGACACCTAGATCAGATATGAACTCCTTCATCCAGACTCCTTCGATTGCTGCTTCCGAAGCAGCTATGTACTCCGCTTCACATGTAGATCCCGCCACGACGCTTTGTTTAGAACTGCACCAACTGACAGCTCCACCGTTTAATGTAAACACGTATCCGGTTTGCGGTTTAGAATCGTCCGGATCAGTGTCAAAGCTTGCATCAACGTAACCGTTTACGATGAGCTCTTTGTCACCTCCATATACGAGAAACATATCCTTAGTCCTTTTCAGGTATTTTAGGATGTTCTTGACCGCTATCCAGTGATCCACTCCTGGATTACTTTGGTACCTCCCTGCTAGACTTATAGCAAGGCACACATCAGGTCTGGTACACAGCATTGTATACATGATAGAGCCTATGGCTGAAGCATAGGGAACATCTTTCATTTTCTCTCTATCTTCTGCAGTGGTCGGGCATTGAGTCTGACTCAACTTCACACCTTGTAACACAGGCAAGAACCCTTTCTTTGCTTGATCCATTTTGAACTTCTTCAAAATCTTGTCAAGGTATGTGCTTTGTGAAAGTCCAATTAAGCGTCTTGATCTATCTCTATAGATCTTTATGCCTAATATGTAAGAAGCTTCTCTGAGGTCTTTCATTGAAAAACTCTTATTCAAGTATCCCTTTATGCTATCCAGAAATTCTATATCATTTCCAATCAGTAATATGTCATCCACATATAATATCAGAAATGCTACAGAGCTCCCACTCACTTTCTTGTAAATACAGGCTTCTCCGAAAGTCCGTATAAACCAAATGCTTTGATCACACTATCAAAGCGTTTATTCCAACTCCGAGAGGCTTGCACCAGTCCATAAATGGATCGCTGGAGCTTGCACACTTTGTTAGCTCCCTTTGGATCGACAAAACCTTCCGGTTGCATCATATACAACTCTTCTTCCAGAAATCCATTCAGGAATGCAGTTTTGACATCCATCTGCCAAATGTCATAATCATAAAATGTGGCAATTGCTAACATGATTCGGACAGACTTAAGCATTGCTACGGGTGAGAAGGTCTCATCGTAGTCAACCCCTTGAACTTGTCGAAAACCTTTTGCGACAAGTCAATCTTTGTAGACAATAATATTACCGTCAGCGTCAGTCTTCTTCTTGAAGATCCATTTATTCTCAATTGCTTGCCGATCATCGGGCAAGTCAACCAAAGTCCATACTTTGTTCTCATACATGGATCCCATCTCAGATTTCATGGCTTCAAGCCATTTTGCGGAATCTGGGCTCACCATTGCTTCTTCATAGTTCGTAGGTTCATCATGATCTAGCAGCATGATTTCCAGAACAGGATTACCGTACCACTCTGGCGCGGATCTCACTCTGGTTGATCTACGAGGTTCAGTAGTATCTTGTCCTAAAGTTTCATGATCATTATCATTAGCTTCCTCACTAATTGGTGTAGGTGTCGCAGAAACAGTTTTCTGTGATGTACTACTTTCCAATAAGGGAGCAGGTACAGTTACCTCATCAAGTTCTACTTTCCTCCCACTCACATCTTTCGAGAGAAATTCCTTCTTCAGAAAGTTTCCGAATTTAGCAACAAAAGTCTTGCCTTCGGATCTGTGATAGAAGGTGTATCCAATAGTTTCCTTTAGATATCCTATGAAGACACATTTCTCCGATTTGGGTTCGAGCTTATCAGGTTGAAGCTTTTTCACATAAGCATCGCAGCCCCAAACTTTCAGAAACTACAACTTTGGTTTCTTGCCAAACCATAGTTCATAAGGCGTCGTCTCAACGGATTTTGATGGTGCCCTATTTAACGTGAATGCGGCCGTCTCTAAAGCATAACCCTAAAATGATAGCGGTAATCAGTAAGAGACATCATAGATCGCACCATATCTAGTAAAGTACGATTATGACGTTCGGATACACCATTACGCTGTGGTGTTCCGGGTGGCGTGAGTTGTGAAACTATTCCGCATTGTTTCAAATGTACACCAAACTCGTAACTCAAATATTCTCCTCCACGATCAGATCGTAGAAACTTTATTTTCTTGTTACGACAATTTTTAACTTCACTCTGAAATTTTTTGAACTTTTCAAATGCTTCAGACTTATGTTTCATTAAGTAGATATACCCATATCTGCTTAAGTCATCTGTGAAGGTGAGAAAATAACGATATCCGCCACGAGCCTCAATATTCATCGGACCACATACATCTGTATGTATGATTTCCAACAAATCTGTTGCTCTCTCCATAGTACCGGAGAACGGTGTTTTAGTCATCTTGCCCATGAGGCACGGTTCGCAAGTACCAAGTGATTCATAATCAAGTGGTTCCAAAAGTCCATCAGTATGGAGTTTCTTCATGCGCTTTACACCGATATGACCTAAACGGCAGTGCCACAAATAAGTTGCACCATCATTATCAACTCTGCATCTTTTGGCTTCAACATTATGAATATGTGTGTCACTACTATCGAGATTCAATAAGAATAGACCACTCTTCAAGGGTGCATGACCATAAAAGATATTACTCATATAAATAGAACAACCATTATTCTCTGATTTAAATGAATAACCGTCTCGCATTAAACAAGATCCAGATATAATGTTCATGCTCAACGCTGGCACCAAATAACAATTATTTAGGTCTAATATTAATCCCGAAGGTAGATGTAGAGGTAGCGTGCCGACCGCGATCACATCGACTTTGGAACCGTTTCCCACGCGCATCGTCACCTCGTCCGTAGCCAATCTTCGCTTAATCCGTAGTCCATGTTTCGAGTTGCAAACATTAGCAACAAAACCAATATCAAATACCCAGGTGCTATTGCGAGCATTAGTAAGGTACACATCAATAACATGTATATCACATATACCTTTGTTCACCTTGCCATCCTTCTTATCCGCCAAATACTTGGGGCAGTTCCGCTTCCAGTGACCAGTCTGCTTTCAGTAGAAGCACTCAGTTTCAGGCTTAGGTCCAGACTTGGGTTTCTTCTCTTGAGCAGCAACTTGCTTGTTGTTCTTCTTGAAGTTCCCCTTCTTCTTCCCTTTGCCCTTTTTCTTGAAACTAGTGGTCTTGTTGACCATCAACACTTGATGCTCCTTTTTGATTTCTACCTCCGCAGCTTTCAGCATTGCGAAGAGCTCGGGAATAGTCTTATTCATCCCTTGCATATTATAGTTCATCACGAAGCTCTTGTAGCTTGGTGGCAGTGATTGGAGAATTCTGTCAATGACGCAATCATCTGGAAGATTAACTCCCATCTGAATCAAGTGATTATTATACCCAGACATTTTGAGTATATGCTCACTGACAGAACTGTTCTCCTCCATCTTGCAGCTATAGAACTTATTGGAGACTTCATATCTCTCAATCCGGGCATTTTCTTGAAATATTAACTTCAACTCCTGGAACATCTCATATGCTCCATGACGTTCAAAACGTCGTTGAAGTCCCGATTCTAAGCTGTAAAGCATGGCACACTGAACTATCGAGTAGTCATCAGCTTTGCTCTGCCAGATGTTCATAACATCTGGTGTTGCTCCAGCAGCAGGCCTGGCACCCAGCGGTGCTTCCAGGACGTAATTCTTCTGTGCAGCAATGAGGATAATCCTCAAGTTACGGACCCAGTCCATGTAATTGCTACCATCATCTTTCAACTTTGCTTTCTCAAGGAACGCATTAAAATTCAACGGAACAACAGCACGAGCCATCTATCTAAAATCAAACATACATAAGCAAGATACTATCAGGTACTAAGTTCATGATAAATTTAAGTTCAATTAATCAAATTACTTAAAGAACTCCCACTTAGATAGACATCCCTCTAATCCTCTAAGTGATCACGTGATCCAAATCAACTAAACCATGTCCAATCATCACGTGAGATGGAGTAGTTTCATTGGTGAACATCACTATGTTGATCATATCTACTATATGATTCATGCTCGACCTTTCGGTCCCCGTGTTCCGAGGCCATATCTGCATATGCTTGGCTCGTCAAGTATAACCTGAGTATTCCGCGTGTGCAACTGTTTTGCACCCGTTGTATTTGAACGTAGAGCCTATCACACCCGATCATCACGTGGTGTCTCAGCACGAAGAACTTTCGCAACGGTGCATACTCAGGGAGAACACTTCTTGATAATTTAGTGAGAGATCATCTTATAATGCTACCGTCAATCAAAGCAAGATAAGATGCATAAAAGATAAACATCACATGCAATCAATATAAGTGATATGATATGGCCATCATCATCTTGTGCCTGCGATCTCCATCTCCGAAGCACAATCATGATCACCATCGTCACCGGCACGACACCTTGATCTCCATCGTAGCATCGTTGTCGTCTCGCCAATCTTATGCTTCCACGACTATCGCTACCGCTTAGTGATAAAGTAAAGCATTACAGCGCGATTGCATTGCATACAATAAAGCGACAACCATATGGCTCCTGCCAGTTGCCGATAACTCGGTTACAAAACATGACCATCTCATACAATAAAATTCAGCATCATGTATTGACCATATCACATCACAACATGCTCTGCAAAAACAAGTTAGACGTCCTCTACTTTGTTGTTGCAAGTTTTACGTGGCTGCTATGGGCTTAAGCAAGAACCAATCTTACCTACGCATCAAAACCACAACGATAGTTTGTCAAGTTGGTGCTGTGTTAACCTTCGCAAGGACCGGGCGTAGCCACACTCGGTTCAACTTAAGTTGGAGAAACTGTCACCCGCAAGCCACCTATGTGCAAAGCACGTCGGGAGAACCGGTCTCGCGTAAGCATACGCGTAATGTCGGTCCGGGCCGCTTCATCCAACAATACCGTTGAACCAAAGTATGACATGCTGGTAAGTAGTATGACTTATATCACCCACAACTCACTTGTGTTCTACTCGTGCATATAACATCAACACATAAAACCTGGCTCTGATACCACTGTTGGGGAACGTAGTAATTTCAAAAAAATTCCTACGCACACGCAAGATCATCGTGATGCATAGCAACGAGAGGGGAGAGTGTGATCTACGTACCCTTGTAGATTGACAACGGAAGCGTTTGGTTGATGTAGTCGTACGTCTCCACGGCCCAACCGATCAAGCACCGAAACTACGGCACCTCCGAGTTTTAGCACACGTTCAGCTCGATGACGATCCCCGGACTCCGATCCAGCAAAGTGTCGGGGAAGAGTTCCGTCAGCACGACGGCGTGGTGACGATCTTGATGTACTACTATCGCAGGGCTTCGCCTAAGCACCGCTACAATATTATTGAGGACTATGGTGGCAGGGGGCGCCGCACACGGCGAAGAATATGATCACGTGGATCAACTTGTGTGTCTCTAGGGTGCCCCTGCCTCCGTATATAAAGGCTCAAGGGGGGGTGCGGTCGGCCAAGGAGAGGCGCGCCAGGAGGAGTCCTACTCCCTCCGGGAGTAGGACTCCCCCCCCAATCCTAGTTGGAATAGAATTCGCGGAGGGGGGAAAAGAGAAAGGGGGCCCGGCCCCCTCTCCTTGTCCTATTCGGACCAAGGGAGGGGAGGGGCGCGCGGCCCATCTCAGGCTGCCTCTTCTCTTTTCCTCTAAGGCCCACTAAGGCCCATATAGCTCCCGGGGGGTTCCGGTAACCTCCTGGTACTCCGGTAAAATCCCGATTTCACCTGGAACACTTCCGATATCCAAACATAGGCTTCCAATATATCAATCTTTATGTCTCAACCATTTCGAGACTCCTCGTCATGTCCGTGATCACATCCGGGACTCCGAGCAACCTTCGGTACATCAAAACGTATAAACTCATAATATAACTGTCATCAAAACCTTAAGCTTGCGGACCCTACGGGTTCGAGAACAATGTAAACATGACCGAGACATGTCTCCGGTCAATAACCAATAGCGGGACTTGGATGCCCATATTGGCTCCTACATATTCTACGAAGATCTTTATCGGTCAGACCGCATAACAACATACATTGTTCCCTTTGTCATCGGTATGTTACTTGCCCGAGATTCGATCATCGGTATCCAATACCTAGTTCAATCTCGTTACCGGCAAGTCTCTTTACTCGTTCCGTAATACATCATCTCGCAACTAACTCATTAGTTGCATTGCTTGCAAGGCTTAAGTGATGTGCATTACCGAGAGGGCCCAGAGATACCTCTCCGATGATCGGAGTGACAAATCCTAATCTCGAAATACGTCAACCCAACATGTACCTTTGGAGACACCTGTAGAGCACCTTTATAATCACCCAGTTACTTTGTGACGTTTGGTAGCACACAAAGTGTTCCTCCGGCACACGGGAGTTACATAATCTCATAGTCATAGGAACATGTATAAGTCATGAAGAAAGCAATAGCAACATACTAAACGATCGAGTGCTAAGCTAATGGAATGGGTCATGTCAATCAGATCATTCAACTAATGATGTGATCCCGTTTAATCAAATGACAACTCTTTGTCTATTGTTAGGAAACATAACCATCTTTGATTAACGAGCTAGTCAAGTAGAGGCATACTAGTGACACTCTGTTTGTCTATGTATTCACACATGTATTATGTTTCCGGTTAATACAATTCTAGCATGAATAATAAACTTTTATCATGATATAAGGAAATAAATAATAACTTTATTATTGCCTCTAGGGCATGTTTCCTTCATTTACATTTAACTTAGTTTGCTCGGAGCAGTTTTTGCTAAACATCACCGCAGACTTCTCATGGTTGACGCATTGCCCCGAGCACCTCTCATAAACCTGAAGGATGCGTTGGAGTTCCAAAGCTTCCTCCGTCCGCACACGCATGAGCAGCACCGAATCATCAGCGAAGAACAAGTGCGAGATAGCAGGCGCCCCTGGGCAAATTCGTATGCCCCCAAAGTTGCCTCTCTGCTGGGCCTCATTCAGCAAAGCCGACAGCCCCTCAGCACAAATCGCAAAGAGATAGGGCGAACTTGGATCGCCCTGCCGGAGCCCTCTCGATGGTGCAAACTGTTGGGATAACTCGCCATTAATCTTAATGCCGTACCGCACTAAAACTGCACACTTCATTACTAGCTTCACCCAGTTACGCGCGAATCCAAGCTTATGCATCATAGCTTCCAAGAAAGCCCACTCAACCCGGTCATAGGCTTTTCTCATGTCCACCTTTACCGCTGCAAACTCTTCTTTCCTAGTCCGTTTGTTCATCAAGAAGTGAGAAATCTCATAGGCCATGAGGATATTGTCCGTTATCAGCCTTCCAGGTACAAACGCACTTTGGTTGTCTGAGATGATCTTCGGCAGAATAAGCTTGAGTCGGTTGGCCACCACTTTTGAGACAATTTTGTACAAAACATTACACAAGCTGATAGGACAGAGATCCTTAATCCTCGAGGGGTTTTTCACCTTGGGTATTAGCACAACATGGGTATCATTCCATCCCTTCGGCATACCACCCCCCTCGAATACACGCCGCACCTCCTCGATTATGTTCTTGCCCATCAACAACCAGTATTTTTTGAAGACCAGTGCAGGCATACCATCCGGTCCCGGTGCTTTGAGGTCACCAATCTGATCGAGTGCCAATTTGATTTCCATATCCGAGTACGTAGCCGTGAGGGTATCATTCATGGCACCTGTAACTTTCACCGGCACCGCCCGGAGCAGCTCATCATATTGGCCAATGCCATTCGAGGTGAAGAGATCCTGAAAATAAGACATGACATAGTTAGTTAAACCCCTTCCTTCCTCCACCACCACCCCATCCTCCCTTCTAAGTCTCCTAATTCTATTGGCCTTCCTCCGCGCCGAGGCATATCTGAAGAAAAACTTAGTGTTCCTATCTCCCTCCTTTAGCCACCACACATGAGCCCGCTGTCTCCACTTAATGTCCACTACTTCCTCCAAATGATCCACCAAGCAACGCAACCGCACCTCCTCCGCAACCTTTTCAGGTGTAATAGCCTTCTTCCTACAGTTCTCCAGCTCCCGCTTGGCATCCTTTAACTTTTTCTCCGAATCACCCACAACATCCTTACTCCATCTTGAAAGATCTCGAGCCACTCCATTCAACGCCACAGCCACATCCACAACTCCGCCTTCTCTTACTCTCCTCCACGCCTCCTCCACCACTAAATCGCACCCTTCCTCCTTTAGCCACTTGGCCTCAAACCGAAATCCGCTACCACCCCCCTTCTCCTGTCCCCCATATCCACCATATCAACCACCACTGGCCGGTGATCAGAGTGCTGGGGCAGATCATTTCGAACACGGAACTCCGGGAATTTGGAGCACCACTCCATATTAGCAGTAGCGCGATCGAGCCAGCCACATATGTATCCATCAGCATTCATACAATTATTCCACCATGTGATTACATCACCTTCATATCCCAGGTCGCTCAATTTGCACCCATCTAACGCCTCCTTGAACAAGTTCATGCAGCTCTCTGATCGATCCGCACCTCCCCTCTTCTCCTCATTTGATATAATCTCATTGAAGTCCCCCAGACATAACCACGTCCTATTCTCCTGATGTTGTTGGTTCAGCAGATGCAACGTCCTCCAGGTTTCCTTCTTCCTTCCCCATTGCGACTCTCCATACACCCCCGTTATTCTCCAAACAGATCCGTCTTCCTCCGTTATGTCAGCATCAATATGCCTCCTTCCCAAAGAACGCAAGGAGAGATTCACTCCTCTTCTCCAGAAAATAGCCACACCCGACTCCTTCCCTCTGAGTCCTTCGCACACATGTTCACCAAACCAAGCTTCCACCTAAATTGCTCCAACTCCTTCTCTAACAGCTTTGTTTCGCACAGAAATAAAACATCGGGATCCTTCGCCCTCTTGAGATCCAAGAGGCCACGAACTGTCGGGCCGTTCCCGAGTCCCCGGCAGTTCCAGCTCACTATCCTCATTGCATCCGGCGGGGCTGCTCCTGCAGCTCGGCCGATATTACAAGGTTTGAAGCATGCACCTCCTCCCGAACCTCCCCCGTGCTATTTACACGACCCCTCTTCATGCTGGCCTCCTCTTCTCCCTCCTGCAAACACCCTCTTCTGTCCAAGCATAGGGCCTCCCACACCACCACCCTCCCCTTCCGCTCTTCCCTCCCGGTCCACCTTCTTGTATTTCTTTGGTTTGTACCCATCCTTCTTATTCTCTCTTCCAACAATGGGGCCAATCTCATCTGCTAGCTTCCCTTTCTTCTTCTCATCTAGCGGCTTAGCACACTCCTCGACCCCCCACTCTTCCCAATATCTACCTCCATACCTGCCTTTTTCATCTCTTCAGTCGGTAACCCCTTGTCACCCCCTCTCCAACCTTCAAATCACTCGCTGCCCCCCAGCTGAAGGAAATATGCCCTAGCGGCAATAATAAAGTTATTATTTATTTCCTTATATCATGATAAATGTTTATTATTCATGCTAGAATTGTATTAACCGGAAACATAATACATGTGTGAATACATAGACAAACTTAGTGTCACTAGTATGCCTCTACTTGACTAGCTCGTTAATCAAAGATGGTTATGTTTCCTGACCATGAACAAAGTGTTGTTATTTGATTAACGAGGTCACATCATTAGTTGAATGATCTGATTGACATGACCCATTCCATTAGCTTAGCACCCGATCGTTTAGTATGTTGCTATTGCTTTCTTCATGACTTATACATGTTCCTATAACTATGAGATTATGCAACTCCCGTTTAACGGAGGAACACTTTGGGTACTACCAAACGTCACAACGTAACTGGGTGATTATAAAGGAGTACTACAGGTGTCTCCAAAGGTACATGTTGGGTTGGCATATTTCGAGATTAGGATTTGTCATTCCGATTGTCGGAGAGGTATCTCTGGGCCCTCTCGGTGATGCACATCACATAAGCCTTGCAAGCATTACAACTAATATGTTAGTTGTGAGATGATGTATTATGGAACGAGTAAAGAGACTTGCCAGTAACGAGATTGAACTAGGTATTGGATACCGACGATCGAATCTCGGGCAAGTAACATACCGATGACAAAGGGAACAACGTATGTTGTTATGCGGTCTGACCGATAAAGATCTTCGTAGAATATGTAGGAGCCAATATGGGCATCCAGGTCCCGCTATTGGTTATTGACCAGAGACGTGTCTCAGTCATGTCTACATTGTTCTCGAACCCGTAGGGTCCGCACGCTTAAGGTTACGATGATAGTTATATTATGAGTTTATGCATTTTGATGTACCGAAGGTTGTTCGGAGTCCCAGATATGATCACGGACATGACGAGGAGTCTCGAAATGATCGAGACATAAAGATTGATATATTGGAAGCCTATGTTTGGATATCGAAGTGTTCCGGGTGAGATCGGGATTTTACCGGAGTACCGGGAGGTTACCGGAACCCCCCAGGAGCTATATGGGCCTTAGTGGGCTTTAGTGGAAAGGAGAAAGGGGAAGCCCAAGGTGGCTGTGTGCCTCCCCCCTTCCCCTAGTCCTATTAGGACTAGGAGAGGTGGCCGGCCCCCTCTCTCTCTTTTCCCCCTCCGCGAATCCTATTCCAACTAGGATTGGGGGGGGGGAATCCTACTCCCAGAGGGAGTAGGACTCTCCTGGCGCGCCTCCTATGGCCGGCCAGCCTCCCCCCTCTAGTCCTTTATATACTGAGGCAGAGGCACCCCAGAAACACACAAGTTGATCCACGTGATCTATTCCTTAGCCGTGTGCGGTGCCCCCAGCCACCATATTCCTCGATAATACTGTAGCGGAGTTTAGGCGAAGCCCTGCTACTGTAGTACATCAAGATCGTCACCACGCCGTCGTGCTGACGGAAATTTTCCTCGACACTTTGCTGGATCGGAGTCCGGGGATCGTCATCGAGCTGAACGTGTGCTCGAACTCAGAAGTGTCATAGTTTCGGTGCTTGATCGGTTGGATCTTGAAGACGTACGACTACTTCCTCTACGTCGTGTCAGCACTTCCGCAGTCGGTCTGCATGGGTACGTAGACAACACTCTCCCCTCTCGTTGCTATGCATCACCATGATCTTGCGTGTGCGTAGGAATTTTTTTGAAATTACTACGAAACCCAACACCAGCGCTATCAATCCGTTCGACAAATGTCAATCTCTTCTGATTCATTGAAGTGCCACCTGCTTTTTGTGTCTTGCTAGGGCTCACAACCTCCTCCCCATCCTCCGATCTCCCTCCACTCGACCTAGACTCCGTTTTCCTCCAAGAGATGATGTCGCTGCGAGATTTACCACCTGTCTTGCCAAAGCCATACGTCCTAGTCCCTCCCGAGCCACTACCACTGCCGCTCGCCATCTTCCTTCCCAGCCACCCGTCCTCTCCACCTCTCCTCCTGCTCATATCTGCCTTCAACCACCTCCCATACTGAGCTTTTTCCCCTTTCTTCAGTTTAATCTGGCAGCTCTTATCAACATGACCAAGCATGCCAAAGATATAGCAGAAGTCAGGTAAATATTCAAACTCAAATCGGCAGAACGGACGCTCCTTCTCCTTGCTAGTGTCCTTCTCCTCCACAATCTCATCATCACTCTCTACCTCCTCATCCAGGAAGATGCCTCTCATAATAGGTTTGTTTATGGGCATACGGGCCTTAATCCTCAAGAACCGCCCCATCGCCGATCCATCCACCCCCGTGTCCATCTCCACAAATCTTCCAACCAGATTACCAATATATCCTGCCGTATCTTCCTCCATCTTCCCCAGCGGTAGTCCAAAAACCCTAATCCAGATCGGGATATCCTCAAACACATACTGATCAATCCGTTTACTGGGCACAAAATCCACCATTACCACCAGATCGTTGTCGAACATCCAAGGCCCATCCTCCAACGCCTTTCACTTCCTGCTCTCCTGCTTGAACGTGAAGAGGAAGACATTCTCCCCAAGCTCCTTGCACTCTACTCCCTTCAAGGGGCACCAGCAGCGTCCGAGTGCCATGCAGATCGCATCGGGATGCGCCGGCCTATCGGAAAGAACCTTCCCCGCCGCTTGGATCTCTCCGGTTGGCTCCTTCGCTCTCGACTTCCACCGAAACTTCACCCCCTTCCTCTCATCCTCTGACAGCTTCATCCTCTCCATCAGCCCTGACATCTTCTCCATGCTGCCGCCCAAACCTAGCGAGAACAAGCCCTAACCCTAGTCGGTGTTTTACGATCGCGAGCCCTAGGCAACTCGTGAAAGGCTTATGGTGGGGAACGGGAACGGATCGCGGGGAAGCACGCCACTGTGGCGCTCAGGCGAATGATCAGGCGGCGAGATCTGGCAAGGCGAGGGCAAAACCACGAGCGGGAATCAGGGGCGCGAGAATCGCCTTCGTGATCGTCGGACACAAACCGTCACCCTACGTGGGACGGACGACCTCTATCCAAATGAGCATCAAGACCTAGCAGACACACAAGGGCCATGTCTCTAATTGCACCGTAAAAAATGTTTCCACTAAAATGGCTTGACTGCCTAAAAAAACTTAGTGAGACACCGCTCATGCTGATTGAACTGTGAAACACAACACGCTCCACTCACACACAGTGGCGTAGTTGGAGGGTGGACTGTGCGCCCAGATATTTAAGCTACAGTGAACCCTGCTAATGTTGCCATATCACCTCAATTACTGTTGGTAAACTCACGTTAGATTGAAACCGGTTCGAATTCAAAAATTCAAAATCAGGCTAACGATAAAGGTTTCCAAATGTTAAAACTAAAATGTTCAGGAGGTGCCAAATAATGCATAGGTAATTATGATGAAGAAACCATACTTTTATATAATGTTTTAATACTCTAAAGTGATTTAAACGGTAACAAAGACAATTAAGTAAATGCCTCTTTTCAATTAATAAAACTCTAAACTAATTTATTTCGGGGTAAAACTTTTATGTCAGTGGGCGGTTTTGAAACATTATTTTAGGAGTTGTTATCATATTTTACTAGACTAAAAATAATGTGTATCTAAAATAAAATAGAAAATAAAAATAATAAAATAGTAAATAAAAACAAAATAAAAATAAAAGAAAGTAAAAGAACCCTCCCTGGGCCATTTGGCCCACGTGGCCACTAGCAGGCCGGCCCAACCGCCCCCCCACTCTCCATAATCCCTCCCCCACTACACTCGAACCCTAACCGCACCCCCACTCCCCCCCACTCGCTCGCCTCTCCCCTCTCTCTTCTCTCGATCCCCTCTAGATCGGGGAGGGGCACGATCCCGTCGCCGCCCGTCGCCGGAACCTCCCTGCCGG